>NC_034187.2:87274970-87375622 GCF_002021735.2 Oncorhynchus kisutch
CAGTACTACATAGAGCCACGACTACATGGAACTCTATTCCACAGTACCACATAGAGCCATGACTACATGGAACTCTATTCCACAGTACTACATAGAGCCACGACTACATGGAACTCTATTCCACAGTACTACATAGAGCCATGACTACATGGAACTCTATTCCACAGTACCACATAGAGCCATGACTACATGGAACTCTATTCCACAGTACTACATAGAGCCATGACTACATGGAACTCTATTCCACAGTACCACATAGAGCCATGACTACATGGAACTCTATTCCACAGTACTACATAGAGCCATGACTACTTGGAACTCTATTCCACAGTACTACATAGAGCCATGACTACATGGAACTCTATTCCACAGTACTACATAGAGCCATGACTACATGGAACTCTATTCCACAGTACTACATAGAGCCATGACTACATGGAACTCTATTCCACAGTACTACATAGAGCCATGACTACATGGAACTCTATTCCACAGTACTACATAGAGCCATGACTACATGGAACTCTATTCCACAGTACTACATAGAGACATGACTACATGGAACTCTATTCCACAGTACTACATAGAGCCATGACTACATGGAACTCTATTCCACAGTACCACATAGAGCCGTGACTACATGGAACTCTATTCCACAGTACTACATAGAGCCATGACTACATGGAACTCTATTCCACAGTACTACATAGAGCCATGACTACATGGAACTCTATTCCACAGTACCACATAGAGCCATGACTACATGGAACTCTATTCCACAGTACCTCATAGAGCCGTGACTACATGGAACTCTATTCCACAGTACTACATAGAGCCATGACTACATGGAACTCTATTCCACAGTACTACATAGAGCCATGACTACATGGAACTCTATTCCACAGTACCACATAGAGCCGTGACTACATGGAACTCTATTCCACAGTACCACATAGAGCCGTGACTACATGGAACTCTATTCCACAGTACTACATAGAGCCATGACTACATGGAACTCTATTCCACAGTACTACATAGAGCCGTGACTACATGGAACTCTATTCCACAGTACTACATAGAGCCATGACTACATGGAACTCTATTCCACAGTACTACATAGAGCCATGACTACATGGAACTCTATTCCACAGTACTACATAGAGACATGACTACATGGAACTCTATTCCACAGTACTACATAGAGACATGACTACATGGAACTCTATTCCACAGTACTACATAGAGCCATGACTACATGGAACTCTATTCCACAGTACTACATAGAGCCATGACTACATGGAACTCTATTCCACAGTACTACATAGAGCCATGACTACATGGAACTCTATTCCACAGTACTACATAGAGCCACGACTACATGGAACTCTATTCCACAGTACTACATAGAGCCATGACTACATGGAACTCTATTCCACAGTACCACATAGAGCCGTGACTACATGGAACTCTATTCCACAGTACTACATAGAGCCATGACTACATGGAACTCTATTCCACAGTACCACATAGAGCCGTGACTACATGGAACTCTATTCCACAGTACCACATAGAGCCGTGACTACATGGAACTCTATTCCACAGTACCACATAGAGCCGTGACTACATGGAACTCTATTCCACATCAAGGAACTGAAGCAGCAGTAAAACTAGATTTAAAAAACAGATAAACACACTATACATACACATGGATTTAGTACTGTAGATATGTGTTAGTGGTGGAGTAGGGGCCTGAGGGCACACAGTGTGTTGTAGATATGTGGTAGTGGTGGAGTTGGGGCCTGAGGGCACACAGTGTGTTGTAGATATGTGGTAGTGGTGGAGTTGGGGCCTGAGGGCACACAGTGTGTTGTAGATATGTGGTAGTGGTGGAGTTGGGGCCTGAGGGCACACAGTGTGTTGTAGATATGTGGTAGTGGTGGAGTTGGGGCCTGAGGGCACACAGTGTGTTGTAGATATGTGGTAGTGGTGGAGTTGGGGCCTGAGGGCACACAGTGTGTTGTAGATATGTGGTAGTGGTGGAGTAGGGGCCTGAGGGCACACAGTGTGTTGTAGATATGTGGTAGTGGTGGAGTAGGGGCCTGAGGGCACACAGTGTGTTGTAGATATGTGGTAGTGGTGGAGTAGGGGCCTGAGGGCATACAGTGTGTTGTAGATATGTGGTAGTGGTGGAGTAGGGGCCTGAGGGCACACAGTGTGTTGTAGATATGTGGTAGTGGTGGAGTAGGGGCCTGAGGGCACACAGTGTGTTGTAGATATGTGGTAGTGGTGGAGTAGGGGCCTGAGGGCACACAGTGTGTTGTAGATATGTGGTAGTGGTGGAGTAGGGGCCTGAGGGCACACAGTGTGTTGTAGATATGTGGTAGTGGTGGAGTAGGGGCCTGAGGGCACACAGTGTGTTGTAGATATGTGGTAGTGGTGGAGTAGGGGCCTGAGGGCACACAGTGTGTTGTAGATATGTGGTAGTGGTGGAGTAGGGGCCTGAGGGCACACAGTGTGTTGTAGATATGTGGTAGTGGTGGAGTTGGGGCCTGAGGGCACACAGTGTGTTGTAGATATGTGGTAGTGGTGGAGTAGGGGCCTGAGGGCACACAGTGTGTTGTAGATATGTGGTAGTGGTGGAGTAGGGGCCTGAGGGCACACAGTGTGTTGTAGATATGTGGTAGTGGTGGAGTTGGGGCCTGAGGGCACACAGTGTGTTGTAGATATGTGGTAGTGGTGGAGTAGGGGCCTGAGGGCACACAGTGTGTTGTAGATATGTGGTAGTGGTGGAGTTGGGGCCTGAGGGCACACAGTGTGTTGTAGATATGTGGTAGTGGTGGAGTAGGGGCCTGAGGGCACACAGTGTGTTGTAGATATGTGGTAGTGGTGGAGTTGGGGCCTGAGGGCACACAGTGTGTTGTAGATATGTGGTAGTGGTGGAGTAGGGGCCTGAGGGCACACAGTGTGTTGTAGATATGTGGTAGTGGTGGAGTTGGGGCCTGAGGGCACACAGTGTGTTGTAGATATGTGGTAGTGGTGGAGTAGGGGCCTGAGGGCACACAGTGTGTTGTAGATATGTGGTAGTGGTGGAGTTGGGGCCTGAGGGAACACAGTGTGTTGTGAAATCTGTGAATGTATTGTAATGTTTTTTTAAATTGTATAAACTGCCTTAATCTCGAAAATTGGCCTTCTCATGAAAACATCTGTAACATCTGGAAATAACGACTTCCCATGAACACATGACTCGTCTGAAGGTAGCCTTCCCATGAAAACATCTGTAACATCTGGAAATAACGACTTCCCATGAACACATGACTCGTCTGAAGGTAGCCTTCCCATGAACACGTGACTCGTCTGAATGTAGCCTTCCCATGAACACATGACTCGTCTGAAGGTAGCCTTCCCATGAACACGTGACTCGTCTGAAGGTAGCCTTCCCATGAACACGTGACTCGTCTGAAGGTAGCCTTCCCATGAACACGTGACTCGTCTGAAGGTAGCCTTCCCATGAACACGTGACTCGTCTGAAGGTAGCCTTCCCATGAACACGTGACTCGTCTGAAGGTAGCCTTCCCATGAACACGTGACTCGTCTGAAGGTAGCCTTCCCATGAACACGTGACTCGTCTGAAGGTAGCCTCATACTATTCATCACTAAGTATGGTTCTCAATCAGAGCCTCATACCGTTCATCACTATTTTTAAGGAAATATACAGAACAAAAAGGGAAACCCAACATGGAAATAGTTGGTCCCATGTTTCAGGATTTGAAATTAAAGATCCCAGAAATGTTCCATACTGTAACGATTGTCTGCTTCCTCTGACGAGGAGTATGAAATATCGGACCAATGCGCAGCGTGGTAAGTGTCCAAAATGTATTCATTTAAACGGAACACAAAAACAAAATAACAAAATAAATAAATGAAAACCCGAAATGTATGGAAAACACAGACACAGAAAACAACTACCCACAAATCATAGTGGGAACACAGGCTACCTAAGTATGGTTCTCAATCAGAGACAATGATAGACAGCTGCCTCTGATTGGGAACCATACCAGGCCTAAACACATAGAAATAGAAAACATAGAACAAAAACTAGAATGCCCACCCCAACTCACGCCCTGACCAAACCAAAAATAGAGACATAAAAAAGGAACTAAGGTCAAGACGTGACAGATGTGCACAGAAAGCTTATTTCTCTCAAATGTTGGGCACAAATGTGTTTACTTCCCTGTTTGTGAGCACTTCTCCTTTGCCAAGATAATCCATCCACGTGACAGGTGTGGCATATCAAGAAGCTGATTAAACAGCAAGATCATTACGCAGGTGCACCTTGTGCTGGGGAAAATAACAGGCCACTCTAAAATGTGCAGTTTTGTCACATAACACAATGCCACAGATGTCTCACATTTTGAGGGAGTGTAAAATTGGCTTGCTGACTGTTGGAATGTCCACCAGAGATGTTGCCAGTGAATTTAATGTTAATTTCTCTACCATAACCCGCCTCCAATTTTGTTTAAAAAAATATGCCAGTACGTCCAACCGACCTCACAACATCTAACCATGCCAACCCAGGACCTCCATATCCGGCTTCTTCACCTGCGTGATCTTCTGAGACCAGCCACCTAGACAGGTGAAACGGAGAAGTATTTATGTATCTAATAAAGCCCTTTTGGGAGGAAAAACTCTGTCTGATAGGCTGGGCTCCCCAATGAGTGGGCCTATACCCTCCCAGGCCCACCCATGGCTGGGCCAGGCTCCCCAATGAGTGGGCCTATACCCTCCCAGGCCCACCCATGGCTGGGCCAGGCTCCCCAATGAGTGGGCCTATACCCTCCCAGGCCCACCCATGGCTGGGCTAGGTTCCCCAATGAGTGGGTCTATACCCTCCCAGGCCCACCCATGGCTGGGCCAGGCTCCCCAATAAGTGGGCCTATACCCTCCCAGGCCCTCCTCCCAGGCCCACCCATGGCTGGGCCAGGCTCCCCAATGAGTGGGCCTATACCCTCCCAGGCCCAACCATGGCTGGGCTAGGTTCCCCAATGAGTGGGCCTATACCCTCCCAGGCCCACCCATGGCTGGGCCAGGCTCCCCAATGAGTGGGCCTATACCCTCCCAGGCCCACCCATGGCTGTGCCAGGCTCCCCAGTGGGTGGGCCTATACCCTCCCAGGCCCAACCATGGCTGGGCTCCCCAATGAGTGGGCCTATACCCTCCCAGGCCCAACCATGGCTGGGCTAGGTTCCCCAATGAGTGGGCCTATACCCTCCCAGGCCCACCCATGGCTGGGCTAGGTTCCCCAATGAGTGGGCCTATACCCTCCCAGGCCCACCCATGGCTGGGCTAGGCTCCCCAGTGGGTGGGCCTATACCCTCCCAGGCCCAACCATGGCTGGGCTCCCCAATGAGTGGGCCTATACCCTCCCAGGCCCAACCATGGCTGGGCTAGGTTCCCCAATGAGTGGGCCTATACCCTCCCAGGCCCATCCATTGCTGGGCTAGGTTCCCCAATGAGTGGGCCTATACCCTCCCAGGCCCACCCATGGCTGGGCTAGGCTCCCCAGTGGGTGGGCCTATACCCTCCCAGGCCCACTTCCCAGGACCACTCATGGCTGCGCTCCAGTACAGTCATATGAAATCCTATAGATTTGGGCCTATTGAATTTATTTCAATTCACTGATTTCCTTATATGAAATGGTAAATCAGTAAAATTGTTGAAATTGTTGCGTGTTGTGTTTTATATTTTTGGTCTGTATATGGAAGTATTTGGAAGAAGTGTAAATAAATATATAGGACAGACACTTTGAAATACATTTCCTTTTGATGTATTCTTTTGACAATCTGTTTTTTTAATGTATGAATCTATTATTCAATGTGGTTCTATGGTCTAATAGCAGTAAGGCTACATTCAATGTTTCGTCTAAACATTTGTTATTTATTTTTTTGATACCTAAAGGGGTCTTAAAATTCATCATCAAATAGAAAAATTATCCCTGGTAAGAACATCTTAAAACAATTCCACATGTTGAAGTATTAAAACAATTCCACATGTTAACATCTTAAAACAATTCCACATGTTGAAGTATTAAAACAATTCCACATGTTAACATCTTAAAACAATTCCACATGTTGAAGTATTAAAACAATTCCACATGTTGAAGTATTAAAACAATTCCACATGTTAACATCTTAAAACAATTCCACATGTTAACATCTTAAAACAATTCCATATGTTAGCTTAGTAGAACCCCCCCCCCCCCCCCTTGGACCGGAGCCTTGTAGTGGCCTACAGCTCAGCTGTGGTTGCTCAGTGAGTAAGCATCACTAGCTACTGCATCTGCTTCAGCATGGTAGTGGTCAGAAAGATGTGATGAATCAGTCTTCATGTCCTCACGGTAAAGAGGACCTGTTGTGTATACTACACCGTGCAGGGGATGAAGGCCATTTCCTTATCAACCATGTTCTAATTACAGCCATACGATTTAGATGGAAAATGTTATGCGTCAGCACACTCATAGAAACTAATGGTCAGGTGATGCCGATAAGTCATACTCCATGGATAAAACCTCTCTGCGATAGACAGACTCATTCTGCACTTGAACACATCTTCATCAGAAACAGTCCGCCATTAATTAAAAACATGCAACTGTCACAGGTTGGTAGAAAAAAAAACTTTGACAGTAACAATTCAAGAATTACAGATCTGTCTGTTTCCTCTACACCACTTCTCAGGTTCACAGAATGTCTTCTAGGCAGTTTAAAGCCAGTACCTCAGGCCACAGCCTAATGGAATTGATGGCTCTGAATCAAATATGGCCACAAAGACAGGAAATAAGAAAAGGTAGGTATGTGGTGCCACACTACCCCCTAGAGTAGAACTTAGTAGAACAGAACAAAGTGGTACAACACTCTCCTATAGAGTAGAACTTAGTAGAACAGAACAAAGTGGTACAACACTATCCTATAGAGTAGAACTTAGTAGAACAGAACAAAGTGGTACAACACTATCCTCTAGAGGGGAACTGAGTAGAACAGAACAAAGTGGTACAACACTATCCTCTAGAGGGGAACTGAGTAGAACAGAACAGAGTGGTACCACCCTACCCTCTAGAGTGGAACTGAGTAGAACAGAACAGAGTGGTACCACCCTACCCTCTAGAGTGGAACTGAGTAGAACAGAACAGAGTGGTACCACCCTACCCTCTAGAGTGGAACTGAGTAGAACAGAACAGAGTGGTACCACCCTACCCTCTACAGAAGAACTTAGTGGAACAGAACAGAGTGGTACCACACTATCCTCTTGAGTAGAACTGAGTAGAACAGAACAGAGTGGTACCACACTATCCTCTTGAGTAGAACTGAGTAGAACAGAACAGAGTGGTACCACACTATCCTCTTGAGTAGAACTGAGTAGAACAGAACAGAGTGGTACCACACTATCCTCTTGAGTAGAACTGAGTAGAACAGAACAGAGTGGTACCACACTATCCTCTTGAGTAGAACTGAGTAGAACAGAACAGAGTGGTACCACCCTACCCTCTAGAGTGGAACTGAGTAGAACAGAACAGAGTGGTACCACCCTACCCTCTAGAGTGGAACTGAGTAGAACAGAACAGAGTGGTACCACCCTACCCTCTACAGAAGAACTTAGTGGAACAGAACAGAGTGGTACCACACTATCCTCTTGAGTAGAACTGAGTAGAACAGAACAGAGTGGTACCACACTATCCTCTTGAGTAGAACTGAGTAGAACAGAACAGAGTGGTACCACACTATCCTCTTGAGTAGAACTGAGTAGAACAGAACAGAGTGGTACCACCCTACCCTCTAGAGTGGAACTGAGTAGAACAGAACAGAGTGGTACCACCCTACCCTCTAGAGTGGAACTGAGTAGAACAGAACAGAGTGGTACCACCCTACCCTCTACAGAAGAACTTAGTGGAACAGAACAGAGTGGTACCACACTATCCTCTTGAGTAGAACTGAGTAGAACAGAACAGAGTGGTACCACACTATCCTCTTGAGTAGAACTGAGTAGAACAGAACAGAGTGGTACCACACTATCCTCTTGAGTAGAACTGAGTAGAACAGAACAGAGTGGTACCACACTATCCTCTTGAGTAGAACTGAGTAGAACAGAACAGAGTGGTACCACACTATCCTCTTGAGTAGAACTGAGTAGAACAGAACAGAGTGGTACCACCCTACCCTCTAGAGTGGAACTGAGTAGAACAGAACAGAGTGGTACCACCCTACCCTCTAGAGTAGAACTGAGTAGAACAGAACAGAGTTGTACCACACTACCCTCTGGAGTAGAACTTAGCAGAACAGAACAGAGTGGTACCACACTACCCTCTAGAGTTTAACTTAGTAGAACAGAACAGAGTGGTACCACACTATCCTCTAGAGTTTAACTTAGTAGAACAGAACAGAGTGGTACCACACTATCCTCTAGAGTAGAACTTAGCAGAACGGAACAGAACAGAGTGGTACCACACTATCCTCTTGAGTAGAACAGAAAATAGTGGTACTACACTACCCTCTAGTGCAGACCTGAGTAGAACAGAACAGAGTGGTACCCCACTATCATCTAGAGTAGAACTTATCAGAACAGAACAGAGTGGTACCACACTATCCTCTAGAGTAGAACTTAGGAGAACAGAACAGAGTGGTACCACACTACCCTCTAGAGTGGAACTGAGTAGAGCAGAACAGAGTGGTTCCACCCTACCCTCTACAGAAGAACTTAGTGGAACAGAACAGAGTGGTACAACACTATCCTCTTGAGTAGAGCTGAGTAGAACAGAACAGAGTTGTACCACACTATCCTCTACAGTAGAACTTAGTAGAACAGAACAGAGTGGTAACTCAATATCCTCTAGAGTAGAACTTGACAGAACAGAGTTGTACCACACTACGCTCTAGAGTTTAACTTAGTAGAACAGAACAGAGTGGTAACTCAATATCCTCTAGAGTAGAACTTGACGGAACAGAGTTGTACCACACTACCCTCTAGAGTAGAACAGAACAGAGTTGTACCACACTACCCTCTGGAGTAGAACTTAGCAGAACAGAACAGAGTGGTACCACACTACCCTCTAGAGTTTAACTTAGTAGAACAGAACAGAGTGGTACCACACTATCCTCTAGAGTAGAACTTGGTAGAACGGAACAGAACAGAACAGAGATGTATCACACTATCCTCTAGAGTAGAACTTAGTAAAACAGAACAGAACAGAATAGAGTTGTACCACACTACCCTCTGGAGTAGAACTTAGCAGTACAGAACAGAGTTGTACCACACTACCCTCTAGAGTTTAACTTAGTAGAACAGAACAGAGTGGTACCACACTATCCTCTAGAGTAGAACTTAGCAGAACGGAACAGAACATAGTGGTACCACACTATCCTCTTGAGTAGAACTGAGTAGAATAGAACAGAGTTGTACCACACTACCCTCGAGAGTAGAACTTAGCAGAACAGAACAGAGTTGTACCACACTACCCCCTAGAGTAGAATTTAGTCAAACAGAACAGAGTGGTACAACACTACCCTCTAGAGTAGAAATTAGTAGAACAGAACAGAGTGGTACCACAATATCTTCTACAGTAAAACTTATTAGAACAGAACAGAGTGGGACCACACTATCCTCTAGAGTAGAACTTAGCAGAACAGAACAGAGTTGTACCACACTACCCTCTAGAGTAGAACTTAGTAAAACAGAACAGAACAGAGTGGTACCACACTACCCTCTAGAGTAGAACTTAGCAGAACAGAACAGAGTTGTACCACACTACCCTCTAGAGTTTAACTTAGTAGAACAGAACAGAGTGGTACCACACTATCCTCTAGAGTAGAACTTAGCAGAACATAACAGAACAGCGTGGTACCACACTATCCTCTTGACTAGAACTGAGTAGAACAGAACAGAGTTGTACCACACTACCCTCGAGAGTAGAACTTAGCAGAACAGAACAGAGTTGTACCACACTACCCGCTAGCCCTGAGACATTCATAAGAAAGACAGATTCTCAGGGACACAAAGAACAGAAGACTGCTGGGATGCATGAAAGATAATCGTATTTCTTGTCCCAGGCATGATGTTGTTTTGGGTACTTGTCTCACAGTCCTGGTTTTGTAAGGATATATTTTGGAAGGAAGGGAAAGGAAGGGGGGGATGGGGGACAAAGACAGAGAGAAAGAGAGTGAACATGCGAGTGAACCAGAGAGTGAGAGAGTGTGTGTATATGAAAGATGGAGA
This sequence comes from Oncorhynchus kisutch, assembly GCF_002021735.2. Taxonomy (NCBI): domain Eukaryota; kingdom Metazoa; phylum Chordata; class Actinopteri; order Salmoniformes; family Salmonidae; genus Oncorhynchus; species Oncorhynchus kisutch. The sequence goes on from NC_034187.2 coordinate 87,285,231, forward strand.
GAGTTCAAAGATGCTCTCTGCCTCGTGGGCTTGTTATTGGGTGTTTTGTCTTGGTCCAGCCTAACGAGGCAGCAGTCCTTTAGTAGTGATGTTTTGTCTTGGTCCAGCCTAACGAGGCAGCAGTCCTTTACTAGTGATGTTTTGTCTTGGCCCAGCCTAACGAGGCAGCAGTCCTTTACTAGTGATTTATTTATTTATTTATTTATTTACCTTTATTTAACCAGGTAGGCAAGTTGAGAACAAGTTCTCATTTACAATTGCGACCTGGCCAAGATAAAGCAAAGCAGTTCGACAGATAAAACGACACAGAGTTACACATGGAGTAAAAACAAACATACAGTCAATAATGCAGTATAAACAAGTCTATATACAATGTGAGCAAATGAGGTGAGAAGGGAGGTAAAGGCAAAAAAGGCCATGATGGCAAAGTAAATACAATATAGCAAGTAAAATACTGGAATGGTAGTTTTGCAATGGAAGAATGTGCAAAGTAGAAATAAAAAAATAATGGGGTGCAAAGGAGCAAAATAAATAAATAAATTAAAATTAAATACAGTTGGGAAAGAGGTAGTTGTTTGGGCTAAATTATAGGTGGGCTATGTACAGGTGCAGTAATCTGTGAGCTGCTCTGACAGTTGGTGCTTAAAGCTAGTGAGGGAGATAAGTGTTTCCAGTTTCAGAGATTTTTGTAGTTCGTTCCAGTCATTGGCAGCAGAGAACTGGAAGGAGAGGCGGCCAAAGAAAGAATTGGTTTTGGGGGTGACTAGAGAGATATACCTGCTGGAGCGTGTGCTACAGGTGGGAGATGCTATGGTGACCAGCGAGCTGAGATAAGGGGGGACTTTACCTAGCAGGGTCTTGTAGATGACATGGAGCCAGTGGGTTTGGCGACGAGTATGAAGCGAGGGCCAGCCAACAAGAGCGTACAGGTCGCAATGGTGGGTAGTATATGGGGCTTTGGTGATAAAACGGATTGCACTGTGATAGACTGCATCCAATTTGTTGAGTAGGGTATTGGAGGCTATTTTGTAAATGACATCGCCAAAGTCGAGGATTGGTAGGATGGTCAGTTTTACAAGGGTATGTTTGGCAGCATGAGTGAAGGATGCTTTGTTGCGAAATAGGAAGCCAATTCTAGATTTAACTTTGGATTGGAGATGTTTGATATGGGTCTGGAAGGAGAGTTTACAGTCTAACCAGACACCTAAGTATTTGTAGTTGTCCACGTATTCTAAGTCAGAGCCGTCCAGAGTAGTGATGTTGGACAGGCGGGTAGGTGCAGGTAGCGATCGGTTGAAGAGCATGCATTTAGTTTTACTTGTATTTAAGAGCAATTGGAGGCCACGGAAGGAGAGTTGTATGGCATTGAAGCTTGCCTGGAGGGTTGTTAACACAGTGTCCAAAGAAGGGCCGGAAGTATACAGAATGGTGTCGTCTGCGTAGAGGTGGATCAGGGACTCACCAGCAGCAAGAGCGACCTCATTGATGTATACAGAGAAGAGAGTCGGTCCAAGAATTGAACCCTGTGGCACCCCCATAGAGACTGCCAGAGGTCCGGACAGCAGACCCTCCGATTTGACACACTGAACTCTATCAGAGAAGTAGTTGGTGAACCAGGCGAGGCAATCATTTGAGAAACCAAGGCTGTCGAGTCTGCCGATGAGGATATGGTGATTGACAGAGTCGAAAGCCTTGGCCAGATCAATGAATACGGCTGCACAGTAATGTTTCTTATCGATGGCGGTTAAGATATCGTTTAGGACCTTGAGCGTGGCTGAGGTGCACCCATGACCAGCTCTGAAACCGGATTGCATAGCAGAGAAGGTATGGTGAGATTCGAAATGGTCGGTAATCTGTTGGTTGACTTGGCTTTCGAAGACCTTAGAAAGGCACGGTAGGATAGATATAGGTCTGTAGCAGTTTGGGTCAAGAGTGTCCCCCCCTTTGAAGAGGGGGATGACCGCAGCTGCTTTCCAATCTTTGGGAATCTCAGACGACACGAAAGAGAGGTTGAACAGGCTAGTGATAGGGGTGGCAACAATTTCGGCAGATAATTTTAGAAAGAACGGGTCCAGATTGTCTAGCCCGGCTGATTTGTAGGGGTCCAGATTTTGCAGCTCTTTCAGAACATCAGCTGAATGGATTTAGGAGAAGGAGAAATGGGGAAGGCTTGGGCGAGTTGCTGTTGGGGGTGCAGTGCTGTTGTCCGGGGTAGGAGTAGCCAGGTGGAAAGCATGGCCAGCCGTAGAAAAATGCTTATTGAAATTCTCAATTATGGTGGATTTATCAGTGGTGACAGTGTTTCCTATCTTCAGTGCAGTGGGCAGCTGGGAGGAGGTGTTCTTATTCTCCATGGACTTTACAGTGTCCCAGAACTTTTTTGAGTTAGTGTTGCAGGAAGCAAATTTCTGCTTGAAAAAGCTAGCCTTGGCTTTTCTAACTGCCTGTGTATAATGATTTCTAGCTTCCCTGAACAGCTGCATATCACGGGGGCTGTTCGATGCTAATGCAGAACGCCATAGGATGTTTTTGTGTTGGTTAAGGGCAGTCAGGTCTGGGGAGAACCAAGGGCTATATCTGTTCCTGGTTCTAAATTTCTTAAATGGGGCATGTTTATTTAAGATGGTTAGGAAGGCATTTAAAAAAAATATCCAGGCATCCTCTACTGACGGGATGAGATCAATATCCTTCCAGGATACCCCGGCCAGGTCGATTAGAAAGGCCTGCTCGCAGAAGTGTTTCAGGGAGCGTTTTACAGTGATGAGTGGAGGTCGGTTTTGGGGAGGTACCTGGTAGGTTCATTGATTATTTGTGTGAGATTGAGGGCATCAAGTTTAGATTGTAGGATGGCTGGGGTGTTAAGCATGTTCCAGTTTAGGTCGCCTAGCAGCACGAACTCTGAAGATAGATGGGGGGCAATCAGTTCACATATGGTGTCCAGAGCACAGCTGGGGGCAGAGGGTGGTCTATAGCAGGCGGCAACGGTGAGAGACTTGTTTTTAGAGAGGTGGATTTTTAAAAGTAGAAGTTCAAATTGTTTGGGTACAGACCTGGATAGTAGGACAGAACTCTGCAGGCTATCTTTGCAGTAGATTGCAACACCGCCCCCTTTGGCAGTTCTATCTTGTCTGAAAATGTTGTAGTTTGGAATTAAAATGTCTGAGTTTTTGGTGGTCTTCCTAAGCCAGGATTCAGACACAGCTAGAACATCCGGGTTGGCAGAGTGTGCTAAAGCAGTGAATAGAACAAACTTAGGGAGGAGGCTTCTAATGTTAACATGCATGAAACCAAGGCTATTACGGTTACAGAAGTCGTCAAAAGAGAGCGCCTGGGGAATAGGAGTGGAGCTAGGCACTGCAGGGCCTGGATTCACCTCTACATCGCCAGAGGAACATAGGAGGAGTAGAATAAGGGTACGGCTAAAAGCTATGAGAATTGGTCGTCTAGAACGTCTGGAACATAGAGTAAAAGGAGGTTTCTGGGGGCGATAAAATAGCATCAAGGTATAATGTACAGACAAATGTATGGTAGGATGTGAATACAGTGGAGGTAAACCTAGGTATTGAGTGATGAAGAGAGAGATATTGTCTCTAGAAACATCGTTGAAACCAGGAGATGTCATTGCATGTGTGGGTGGTGGAACTAATAGGTTGGATAAGGTATAGTGAGCAGGACTAGAGGCTCTACAGTGAAATAAGCCAATAAACACTAACCAGAACAGAAATGGACAAGACATATTGACATTAAGGAGAGGCATGCTTAGTCGAGTGATCAAAAGGGTCCGGTGAGTGGAGAGGTTGGTTGGTGATTTAGACAGCTAGCCAGGCCATCGGTAGCAAGCTAGCATAGGATGGAGGTCTGTTGTTAGCCACCTCCTGCGCTCCGTCAGTAGATTAGTGGGGTTCCGTGTGGTAGAGGGGATCAATCCAAATCACACAACAACAACAAAAATAAAAACAATAGATATAGTTATAGAGGCCCAAGAAGAAAACATAATAATAATAATAAAAAATAAATTAAAAAAAAGGTCCGATTGTCTATTCAGATAGCAGCCGGTAAGACAGCTAACGGTTAGCAGGCCGCAGATGGGCGTTCAGGTAACGTCGCGACGGAGGAGCCAGCCGAATAACTCCTTCGGGTAGATAACGTCGGCAGTCCAGTTGTGAAGGCCCGGTGGGGCTCCGCGAAGGCAGCAAAACGGGTCCGGATAGGCGAATGCAGCCCAGGTGCGATTGATGGAACTCAGGAGTGATTGACGGAGCTTGCTAGCTCCGGAACAATTGATGTTTGCTCCGGAATCGACGAAGGCCGATAGTCACACGGATAGCAGCTAGCTAGCTGTGAGATCCGGGCATGAATGTCCAGAGAGCAGTCGAAATCCAGGGACATGGAGAGAAAAATTGGTCCGGTATGCTCCGCAACGAGCCGCGCTGCGCCGTACAGAACTGGCGATAGACTTTCGAGCCAAAGGATAGCCGATGACCACAAACCGTGGTTAGCTGAACACCAACGACTTGCCAGTAAAGGAGCCAACTAGCTTCTGAACTAGCTTCTGGATTAGCTTCTGGCTAGTTTCAGGATTACAGATCTGAGGTAAATAATACATTTTTATAAATATACATTGGTGAGGCGGGTTGCAGGAGAGTGTTTTGAAGATGAGTTGATGGAAAATAAAAATAAAATGTACGTGAAAAAGTTGTAAATATATATATATACAGGACACGACAAGACGAGGACAAAAGACGTCTGAACTGCTATGCCACCTTGGAGACCTATCTGATGTTTTGTCTTGGTCCAGCCTAACGAGGCAGCAGTCCTTTACTAGTGATGTTTTGTCTTGGTCCAGCCTAATGAGGCAGCAGTCCTTTACTAGTGATGTTTTGTCTTGGTCCAGCCTAACGAGGCAGCAGTCCTTTACTAGTGATATTTTGTCTTGGTCCAGCCTAATGAGGCAGCAGTCCTTTACTAGTGATGTTTTGTCTTGGTCCAGCCTAACGAGGCAGCAGTCCTTTACTAGTGATGTTTTGTCTTGGTCCAGCCTAACGATGCAGCAGTCCTTTACTACTGATGTTTTGTCTTGGTCCAGCCTAACGAGGCAGCAGTCCTTTACTAGTGATGTTTTGTCTTGGTCCAGCCTAACGAGGCAGCAGTCCTTTACTAGTGATGGTTTGTCTTGGTCCAGCCTAACGAGGCAGCAGTCCTTTACTACTGATGTTTTGTCTTGGTCCAGCCTAACGAGGCAGCAGTCCTTTACTACTGATGTTTTGTCTTGGTCCAGCCTAACGAGGCAGCAGTCCTTTAGTAGTGATGTTTTGTCTTGGTCCAGCCTAACGAGGCAGCAGTCCTTTACTAGTGATGTTTTGTCTTGGTCCAGCCTAACGAGGCAGCAGTCCTTTACTACTGATGTTTTGTCTTGGTCCAGCCTAACGAGGCAGCAGTCCTTTAGTAGTGATGTTTTGTCTTGGTCCAGCCTAACGAGGCAGCAGTCCTTTACTAGTGATGTTTTGTCTTGGTCCAGCCTAACGAGGCAGCAGTCCTTTACTACTGATGTTTTGTCTTGGTCCAGCCTAACGAGGCAGCAGTCCTTTACTAGTGATGTTTTGTCTTGGTCCAGCCTAATGAGGCAGCAGTCCTTTACTAGTGATGTTTGCTCTTGGTCCAGCCTAACGAGGCAGCAGTCCTTTACTAGTGATGTTTTGTCTTGGTCCAGCCTAACGAGGCAGCAGTCCTTTACTAGTGATGTTTTGTCTTGGTCCAGCCTAACGAGGCAGCAGTCCTTTACTAGTGATGTTTTGTCTTGGTCCAGCCTAATGAGGCAGCAGTCCTTTACTAGTGATGTTTGCTCTTGGTCCAGCCTAACGAGGCAGCAGTCCTTTACTAGTGATGTTTTGTCTTGGTCCAGCCTAACGAGGCAGCAGTCCTTTAGTAGTCGGTCCCTCCAGGATTTCACACAATTCTTTTGTGTTTTCTGCGGCCAAAAATGCCCGATTTTGGGGCAAACTTTCTGAAAATCTACGATACATTTTGCAATGTTTTTTTTTCACGTTAATTACATATCAAATCATAGAAATCCATATGTGCTCAGTGTTAGGAGGATGCTAAGCAGAAAACAAAGTAGGTCCTTTGACATAACTTTAATTTCATCATATTACTTTTGCTGTGAGGCAGGAAATGGACTCGTATTATCTAGAAACTTCATTCCTATATGTCCCAAAATGGCACCCTTTTCCCTATTTAGTGCATTACTTTCTATCAGAGCCCTATCAAACTAGGGAACTATAGGGTATAGCGTGCCATTTGGGATTCAGCCTATGTTACCCAGTTTGACTGACACACCCACTTAACTTTCCCGTTCAAAAGCAGGAAGGACAGAGCCCGGGAAGTACCAGAACAAGGACATGGAATTACCCTCACAAAAATCACCAACCGCAGGAACTGAGGGGTGATTAAGCATGCCCCAAAAATGTATTTCAACTTTTGTGATTTCTAAATTGTACATCGTCCACTTTGAATATTTTATTAAATGTCGGTAAGAATAGAGTCATTCTTTTTGGGGGGGTTGATGTTTTAAACCTGTGTAGAAATGATTCTTTAATGTGTCGTCATACTCTGTAGTCCGGAAATGCTTAACATGAACATGTTCCATTCCACAGACTGACAGATTGTCCTTACTGCAAAGGTTTATCTGAAATGAATTTGCTCGAGTCCAAAGTCCCAAATGGTTCCCTATGATTCTATCATTGAGTTATCACAAATACCCAGCCACTAGCCTGTCTATCTGTCTTCCTCCCCTGTCTGCTTGTCTGTCTGCATGTCTGCCTGTCTGTCTGTATAAGCCCCTGACCACTTGTGTGCATAACATGGTCTGATGTGGATCACTGGCGAGGTACGGAGGTAAGGAGAAGAGAGGGAAGGAGCTGTCTCCTGTGGCAGGACTGATAATAGCGAACCTTGCTGTCGCCTGCAGCAGGAAAATAGCATAATTTGGAGCTTAAGTCTGCTCCAACGATCCATTACACAGGCAGCACAGAGCGCCTGGGCTGACACATCTCCTTCACAACTATAGGGGGACGGATCGAGGGAGGAAAATAGAATTGTCTGAGAAAATGTGAGTGGTGGACAGTGTAACACGATTGGGACAATCAATCTCACAGTTTTCAATCTAAATATCAGAACAAGTTGGAGGAAATGTCTGTTAGACAGAGACAGAGAGAAAGAGAAAGAGAGACAGAGAGTCCCCTCATCCAGCTGATCCTGGGGCCGAGTTCACAAACATGTTCTACTAACACACTGAAGCCTCAGTCCCCTCATCCAGCTGGTCCTGGGGCTGAGTTCACTAACCTGTTCTACTAACACACTGAAGCCTCAGTCCCCTCATGCAGCTGGTCCTGGGACTGAGTTCACTAACCTGTTCTACTAACACACTGAAGCCTCAGGACCAGAACATCCAGCTGGTCCTGGGGCTGAGTTCACTAACCTGTTCTACTAACACACTGAAGCCTCAGGACCAGAACATCCAGCTGGTCCTGGGGCTGAGTTCACTAACCTGTTCTACTAACACACTGAAGCCTCAGTCCCTCATCCAGCTGGTCCTGGGGCTGAGTTCACTAACCTGTTCTACTAACACACTGAAGCCTCAGTCCCCTCATCCAGCTGGTCCTGGGGCTGAGTTCACTAACCTGTTCTACCACACTGAAGCCTCAGGACCAGAACATCCAATCAGAATAAACCAAATTACAACAGTCTAAACAAAACACAAACAGAGAGAGAGAGAGGGAAAGAGAGAGAGAGAGAGAGAGAGAGAGAGAGAGAGAGAGAGAGAGAGAGAGAGAGAGAGAGAGAGAGAGAGAGAGAGAGAGAAAGGGAAAGATAGAGAGAAAGAGAGAGAGAGAGAGAGAGAGAGAGAGAGAGAGAGAGAGAGAAAGAAAGAAAGACAGAGAGAAAGACAGAGAGAGAGAGAGAGAGAGAGAGAGAGAGAGAGAGAGAGAGAGAGAGAGAAAGACAGAGAGAAAGACAGAGAGAGAGAGAGAGAGAAAGACAGAGAGAGAGAGAGAGAGAGAGAGAGAGAGAGAGAGAGAGAGAGAGAGAGAGAGAGAGAGAGAGAGAGAGAGAGAGAGAAAGATAGAGAGAACGACAGAGAGAAAGACAGAGAGAAAGACAGAGAGGCAGACGGTTAAATAGATAGAGAGACAAAAGCATTCATATTTCTGCAAACTATCCTCAATGCTGATGACACCAAATGTTTCATTGCAATATCATTCTAATTCACCATGGTTCTGTTGAATGTAACCTGCCCTTACAGATTCTTCATCTCAAACTGAGTTGGCTGATGTCCGTATATTTTCTACCACGGCTGCGGACGTACGTTTTAACAGGTTGGGCTGCCTGTATCCATCCATCCTGACCGCTGTGGCTCTGTACAGTGGCCAAAATGGTGCCTTTTCACACTAAATGAAACACTTTGCCCTTTGTACCAATAATAAGTTAATGACAACACTGTGGAGTGGACGGGTGGGTGGCTTGCCAAATCACTCGGCAACAGTGTGAAGCCGCCATCTGCTTTGGGATTGTAAGTAGCTATTAAACGTGTTACATACCAAGGCCAGCTTCCTGCATGCCCTCCATTATCAAACGGGTCCTGGACACACCTCAGTCTGCACAGAGGAACAACCTAGCAGGCTCCCTGTATCAAACCACCTTTCTCCTGGACACACCTCAGTCTTCACAGAGGAACAACCTAGCAGGCTCCCTGTATCAAACCACCTTTCTCCTGGACACACCTCAATACTGTTCAATACTGTTCCATCCATCTAGAGTGGCTGTTCAATACTGTTCCATCCATCTAGAGTGGCTGTTCAATACTGTTCAATACTGTTCCATCCATGTAGCATGGCTGTTCAACAAGCAATATGTTATGTTGTCAAGAGACTGGACATTGGTGTGTAGGATGCTCGGGAGAGGTGCGTAATGTGCCCGTCTCCGGAGCCTGACCAGAAGACCGCTTCGTTTGCCCCTTTTACTGCGTCGATGTTTTGGTTCGCCGGCTGGGATCCGATCCATTGTGGTGGGCAAAACACAGGATCCCCTTCGGGAAAGTCGTATTCCCGGTCATAATGATGGTGAGTTGATGTTGCTCTTATATCCAGTAGTTCCTCCCGACTGTATGTAATGAAACCTAAGATTACCTGGGGTACCAATGTAAGAAATAATAGGCAAAAAAACAAAATACTGCATAGTTTCCTAGGAACGCGAAGCGAGGTCACACATCTTGCTGCTGTGATTGCACACTGTGGAATTTAAGCTGTGGAAAATGTGTCTCTATTATGGTCATACATTTGGTAGGAGGTTAGGAAATGTAGCTCAGTTCCCACCTCATTTTGTGTGCACATAGTCTTCTCTTGAGAGCCATGTCTGCCTACGGCAGCCTTTCTCAATAGCAAGGCTATGATCACTGAGTCTGTACATAGTCAAAGCTTTCCTTAAGTTTGGGTCCGTCACAGTGGACAGGTATTCTGCCACTGTGTACTCTCTGTTTAGGGCCAAATAGCATTCTAGTTTTCTCGTTTTTTTTGTTAATTCTTTCCAATGTGTGAAGTAATTATCTTTTTGTTGTCTCATGATTTGGTTGGGTCTAATTGTGCTGTTGTCCTGGGGCTCTGTGGGGTGTGTTTGTGTTTGTGAACAGAGCCCCAGGACCAGCTTGCTTAGGGGACTCTTCTCCAGGTTCATCTCTCTGTAGGTGATGGCTTTGTTATGGAAGGTTTGGGAATCACTTCATTTTAGGTGGTTGTTGAATTGAATGTCTCTTTTCTGGATTTTGATAATTAGTGGGTATCGGTCTAATTCTGCTCTGCAGGCATTATTTGATGTATTACGTTCTACAAAGAGGATATTTTCTGCAGAATTTTGCACGCAGAGTCTCAATTTGGTGTTTGTCCCATTTTGTAAATTCTTGGTTGGTGAGCGGACCCCAGACCTCACAACCATAAAGGGCAATGGGTTCTATGACTGATTCAAGCATTTTTAGCCAGATCCGAATTGCTATGTCAAATGTTATGTTCCTTTTGATGGCATAGAAGGCCCTTCTTGCCTTGTCTCTCAGATCGTTCACAGCTTTGTGGAAGATACCTGTGGCGCTGAGGTATGTATTGTTTTTGTGTCTCCAGGGCAACCGTGTCTAGATGGAATTTGGATTGCTTTTTTGGAACACCATTATTTTTGTCTTACTGAGATTTACTGTCAGGGCCTGACAGAATCTGTGCAGAAGATCTAGGTGATGCTGTAGACCCTCCTTGATCTAGCTGCTGCTGTAGCCACCAGATCATTAGCAAACAGAATATGCTGTTAATTATAATGCAGAGGATTTTACCAAGGTTGCTGTTGACACATATCCCACGGTAGTTATTGGGGTCATATTTGCCTCCACTTTTGTGGATTGGGGTGATCAGACCTTGGTTCCAAATATTGGGGAAGATGCCAGAGCTGAGGATGATGTTAAAGAGTTGAAGTATAGCCAATTGGAATTTGTGATCTGTACATTTTATAATTTCATTGAGGATACCATCAACACCACAGGCCTTTTTGGGTTGGAGGGTTTGTATTTTGTCCTGTAGTTCATTCAATGTAATTACAGAATCCAGTGTGTTCTGGTAGTCTTTAATAGTTGATTCTAAGATTTGTATTTGATCATGTATGTGTTGTTGCTGTTTGTTCTTTGTTATAGAGCCAAAAAGACTGGAGAAGTTATTTACCCATACATCTCCATTTTGGATAGATAATTCTTCATATTTGTTTAGTGTTTTCCAATTTTCCCAGAAGTGTTGAGTCTACATTGAGCTGATATCTGACATGCTGTTCCTTCATTTTCCATAGAGTATTTCTGTATTGTTTTAAGTGATTCACCATAGTGAAGGAGTAGACTCAGGTTATCTGCTTGGGCTCAGGTTTTCTGGGTCTCTGTGTTTTTGGTTTCTCAGTTTCTTAGGTTTTTGACTTCTTCATCAAACCATTTGTCATTGTTGTTCATTTTCTTAGGTTTTCTGCTTAACATTTTTAGAATTTATAGGGAAGCTGAGAGGTAAAATTTACTTTTTAGGTTTTCTACTGCCAAGCTTATACCTTCACTATTATAGTGGAATCTTTTCTCTTGGAAGTTGTCTAGAAGGGATTGAATGTGTTGTTGCCTAATTGTTTTTTGGCAGGTTTCCACACTACTTTCCTTCCATCTATAGCATTTCTTAATGTTACTCAGTTCCTTTGGCTTTGATGCCTCATGATTGAGTATTGCTCTGTTCAAGTAGACTGTGATTTTGTTGTAAACTGACAGGGGTGTCAGTGGACTGTCTGGGAGACTCTAGGTTGATGTCAGTGATAAAGTAGTCTAAAATACTTTTTTTAAATTCAACTAGGCAAGTCCATTAAGAACACATTATTATATACAATCTACCCCTGCCAAAACCTAACCCTGACAACGCTGGGACAATTCTGCGCTGCCCTATGGGACTCCCAATCACGGCCTGTTGTGATACAGCCTGGAATGGAACCAAGGTCTGTAGTGACACCTCTAGCACTGAGATGCAGTGTCTTAGACCTCTGAACCAGGGTCTGTAGTGACGCCTCTAGCACTGAGATGCAGTGTCTTAGACCTCTGAACCAGGGTCTGTAGTGACGCCTCTAGCACTGAGATGCAGTGTCTTAGACCTCTGAACCAGGGTCTGTTGTGACGCCTCTAGCACTGAGATGCAGTGTCTTAGACCGCTGAACCAGGGTCTGTAGTGACGCCTCTAGCACTGAGATGCAGTGCTTTAGACCGCTGAACCAGGATCTGTAGTGAAGCCTCTGGCACTGAGATGTCTTAGACCTCTGAACCAGGGTCTGTAGTGAAGCCTCTATCACTGAGATGCAGTGTCTTAGACAGCTGAACCAGGGTCTGTAGTGATGCCTCTAGCACTGAGATGCAGTGTCTTAGACGGTTGAACCAAGGTGTCTGTAGTGACGCCTCTATCACTGAGATGCAGTGTCTTAGACGGTTGAACCAGGGTGTCTGTAGTGATGCCTCTATCACTGAGATGCAGTGCCTTAAGACCTCAGTGCCTCTTGGGAGCCCAGAGATGAGCTATAGGTGTACTTACCATAGGAGTCCCCTCGAAGCCCACCATAGACTATGTACATACCCAGCGTCTGACAGAGCTGCAGGAGATGTGACCCATTTCTGATGGTTATGTTGTTGTAGTTGTGCCTAGTGGGGCACATGGGGAAGGGAATGCTGTCACCTCCAGGCAGGTGTTTGTCCCCCTGTGTGCTGAGGGTGTCAGGTTCTTGTCTAGTTCTGGCATTTTGTCGCCCCAGACTAGTACATGTCCCTGGGCCTGGAAAGGATTGATCTCAGATTGATTTCCCCTTCCAGGATGGAGAAGCTGTCTTCATTAAAGTATGGGGATTCTAGTGGGGGGATATAGGTAGCACACAGGAGGACATTTTTCTCTGTTGAGATCATTTCCTTTTGAATTTCTAGCCAGATGTACAATGTTCCTGTTTTGATTAATTTAATAGAGTGGGTTAGGTCTGCTCTATACCAAATTAGCATAGTCCCTCCCCTGTTTCACACCTGGTAGTTTGGTGGATGGGACTACCAGCTCTCTGTAACATAGAGGACAACCAGTGGGTTCTTCTCCTCTATACCACCCACCTGGTAGTGTGGTGGATGGGACTACCAGCTCTCTGTAACCTAGAGGGCAACCAGTGGGTTCATCTCCTCTATGCCACCCACCTGGTAGTGTGGTGGATGGGACTACAAGCTCTCTGTAACCTAGAGGGCAACCAGTGGGTTCATCTCCTCTATGCCAGCCACCTGGTAGTTTGGTGGATGGGTCTACCAGCTCTCTGTAACCTAGAGGGCAACCATTGGGTCCATCTCCTCTATACCACCCACCTGGTAGTTTGGTGGATGGGACTACCAGCTCTCTGTAACCTAGAGGGCAACCATTGGGTCCATCTCCTCTATACCACCCACCTGGTAGTGTGGTGGATGGGACTACCAGCTCTCTGTAACCTAGAAGATAACCAGTGGGTCCATCTCCTCTATACCACCCACCTGGTAGTGTGGTGGATGGGACTACCAGCTCTCTGTAACCTAGAAGGCAATCAGTGGGTCCATCTCCTCTATACCACGCACCTGGTTGTGTGGTGGATGGGACTACCAGCTCTCTGTAACCTAGAAGACAACCAGTGGGTCCATCTCCTCTATACCACCCACCTGGTTGTGTGGTGGATGGGACTACCAGCTCTCTGTAACCTAGAAGACAACCAGTGGGTCCATCTCCTCTATACCATGTTTCTCGTAGGATGACAATGTCTGTATTTCTAATTTCTTTGCTGAAGTCCGGGTTCCTGCTCTTTAAGATAAAGGCAGATGACCTCTGACCTTGTATATTCCAAGATGAGATAAGGCTTTGTGTTCCATAAAGTGTCTCTCTCTTTCAATTCAAAGGGCTTTATTGTCACGGGAAACGGATTTTGCAAAAGCAATTGAAGTAGATAATATTACAAACGTGAACGTTAGTCACAGGTTTTTTAAGGAATAGACATTCCAAATGTCATTATGTCTCTATATGGTGTTGTAATGATGTGGAAACAGGTCAAGTACAAAAGGGAAACTAAATTAACATAAATATGGGTTGTATTAACAATGGTGTTTGTTTTACGATGCCACCTTTCCATATGTGTCATTTCGCCAAATTGCTGCCTTGTTGTCATGTTGTGTTTCTATCATGTTGTCATGTTGTGTTTCTACCATGTTGTTGTCATGTTGTGTTTCTACCATGTTGTTGTCATATTGTGTTTCTATCATGTTGTTGTCATGCTGTGTTTCTATCATGTTATCATGTTGTGTTTCTATCATGTTGTCATGTTGTGTTTCTACCGTGTTGTTGTCATATTGTGTTTCTTTCATGTTGTCATGTTGTGTTTCTACCATGTTGTTGTCATGTTGTGTTTCTATCATGTTGTCATGTTGTGTTTCTATCATGTTGTCATGTTGTGTTTCTATCATGTTGTCATGTTGTGTTTCTATCATGTTGTTGTCATGTTGTGTTTCTATCATGTTGTTGTCATGTTGTGTCTCTATCATGTTGTCATGTTGTGTTTCTATCATCATGTTGTCATGTTGTGTTTCTATCATGTTGTCATGTTGTGTTTCTATCAGTTGTTGTTGTGTTGCTGCCATGTTGTTGTCATGGTGTGGTGCTACCATGTTGTTGTTGTGTTGCTACCGTGTTGTCATGGTGTGTTGCTGCCATGTTGTTGTTGTGTTGCTGCCATGTTGTTGTTGTGTTGCTACCATGTTGTCATGGTGTGTTGCTACCATGTTGTTGTCATGGTGTGTTGCTACCATTGTTGTTGTCATGGTGTGTTGCTACCATGTTGTTGTCATGGTGTTGCTACCATGTTGTTGTCATGGTGTGTTGATGCCATGTTGTTGTTGTGCTGCTACCATGTTGTTGTCATGGTGTGGTGCTGCCATGTTGTTATTGTGTTGCTGCCATGTTGTTGTTGTGTTGCTACCATGTTGTTGTCATGGTGTGTTGCTACCATGTTGTTGTCATGGTGTTGCTACCATGTTGTTGTCATGGTGTGTTGCTGCCATGTTGTTGTTGTGCTGCTACCATGTTGTTGTCATGGTGTGGTGCTGCCATGTTGTTATTGTGTTGCTGCCATGTTGTTGTTGTGTTGCTACCATGTTGTTGTCATGGTGTGTTGCTACCATGTTGTTGTCATGGTGTTGCTACCATGTTGTTGTCATGGTGTGTTGCTGCCATGTTGTTGTTGTGTTGCTACCATGTTGTTGTCATGGTGTGTTGCTGCCATGTTGTTGTTGTGATGCTACCATGTTGTTGTCATGGTGTGTTGCTACCATGTTGTTGTTATGGTGTGTTGCTGCCGTGTTGTTGTCTTGGTCTCTCTGAATGTCGTGATGTGTTGTCTCTCTGTATGTAGTGGTGTGTTGTCTCTCTGTATGTCGTGGTGTGTTGTCTCTCTGTATCTATTGGTGTGTTGTCTCTCTGTATCTAGTGGTGTGTTGTCTCTCTGTATCTAGTGGTGTGTTGTCTCTCTGTATGTAGTGGTGTGTTGTCTCTCTGTATGTAGTGGTGTGTTGTCTCTCTGTATGTAGTGGTGTGTTGTCTCTCTGTATGTAGTGGTGTGTTGTCTCTCTGTATGTAGTGATGTGTTGTCTCTCTGTATGTAGTGGTGTGTTGTCTCTCTGTATGTAGTGGTGTGTTGTCTCTCTGTATGTAGTGGTGTGTTGTCTCTCTGTATCTAGTGGTGTGTTGTCTCTCTGTATGTAGTGGTGTGTTGTCTCTCTGTATGTAGTGGTGTGTTGTCTCTCTGTATGTAGTGGTGTGTTGTCTCTCTGTATGTGGTGGTGTGTTGTCTCTCTGTATGTAGTGGTGTGTTGTCTCTCTGTATATAGTGGTGTGTTGTCTCTCTGTATGTAGTGGTGTGTTGTCTCTCTGTATGTAGTGGTGTGTTGTCTCTGTATGTAGTGGTGTGTTGTCTCTCTGTATGTAGTGGTGTGTTGTCTCTCTGTATGTAGTGGTGTGTTGTCTCTCTGTATGTAGTGGTGTGTTGTCTCTCTGTATGTAGTGGTGTGTTGTCTCTCTGTATCTAGTGGTGTGTTGTCTCTCTGTATGTAGTGGTGTGTTGTCTCTCTGTATGTAGTGGTGTGTTGTCTCTCTGTATCTAGTGGTGTGTTGTCTCTCTGTATGTAGTGGTGTGTTGTCTCTCTGTATGTAGTGGTGTGTTGTCTCTCTTGTCGTGATGTGTTGTCTCTCTGTATGTAGTTGTGTGTTGTCTCTCTGTATGTAGTGGTGTGTTGTCTCTCTGTATGTAGTGGTGTGTTGTCTCTCTGTATGTAGTGGTGTGTTGTCTCTCTGTATGTAGTGGTGTGTTGTCTCTCTGTATCTAGTGGTGTGTTGTCTCTCTGTATCTAGTGGTGTGTTGTCTCTCTGTATGTAGTGGTGTGTTGTCTCTCTGCATGTAGTGGTGTGTTGTCTCTCTGTATGTAGTGGTGTGTTGTCTCTCTGTATGTAGTGGTGTGTTGTCTATCTGTATCTAGTGGTGTGTTGTCTCTCTGTATGTAGTGGTGTGTTGTCTCTCTTGTCGTGATGTGTTGTCTCTCTGTATGTAGTGGTGTGTTGTCTCTCTGTATGTAGTGGTGTGTTGTCTCTCTGTATGTAGTGGTGTGTTGTCTATCTGTATCTAGTGGTGTGTTGTCTCTCTGTATGTAGTGGTGTGTTGTCTCCCTGTATGTAGTGGTGTGTTGTCTCTCTGTATGTAGTGGTGTGTTGTCTCTCTGTATGTAGTGGTGTGTTGTCTCTCTGTATGTAGTGGTGTGTTGTCTCTCTGTATGTAGTGGTGTGTTGTCTCTCTGTATGTAGTGGTGTGTTGTCTCTCTGTATCTAGTGGTGTGTTGTCTCTCTGTATCTAGTGGTGTGTTGTCTCTCTGTATCTAGTGGTGTGTTGTCTCTCTGTATGTAGTGGTGTGTTGTCTCTCTGTATGTAGTGGTGTGTTGTCTCTCTGTATGTAGTGGTGTGTTGTCTATCTGTATCTAGTGGTGTGTTGTCTCTCTGTATGTGGTGGTGTGTTGTCTCTCTGTATGTGGTGGTGTGTTGTCTCTCTGTATCTAGTGGTGTGTTGTCTCTCTGTATGTAGTGGTGTGTTGTCTCTCTGTATGTAGTGGTGTGTTGTCTCTCTGTATGTAGTGGTGTGTTGTCTCTCTGTATGTAGTGGTGTGTTGTCTCTCTGTATGTAGTGGTGTGTTGTCTCTCTGTATGTAGTGGTGTGTTGTCTCTCTGTATGTAGTGGTGTGTTGTCTCTCTGTATCTAGTGGTGTGTTGTCTCTCTCTGTATCTAGTGGTGTGTTGTCTCTCTGTATCTAGTGGTGTGTTGTCTCTCTGTATGTAGTGGTGTGTTGTCTCTCTGTATGTAGTGGTGTGTTGTCTCTGTATGTGGTGGTGTGTTGTCTCTCTGTATGTAGTGGTGTGTTGTCTATCTGTATCTAGTGGTGTGTTGTCTCTCTGTATGTGGTGGTGTGTTGTCTCTCTTGTCGTGGTGTGTTGTCTATCTGTATCTAGTGGTGTGTTGTCTCTCTGTATGTGGTGGTGTGTTGTCTCTCTGTATGTAGTGGTGTGTTGTCTCTCTGTATCTAGTGGTGTGTTGTCTCTCTGTATGTAGTGGTGTGTTGTCTCTCTGTATGTAGTGGTGTGTTGTCTCTCTGTATGTAGTGGTGTGTTGTCTCTTTGTATGTAGTGGTGTGTTGTCTCTCTGTATGTAGTGGTGTGTTGTCTCTCTGTATGTAGTGGTGTGTTGTCTCTCTGTATGTAGTGGTGTGTTGTCTCTCTGTATGTAGTGGTGTGTTGTCTCTCTGTATGTAGTGGTGTGTTGTCTCTCTGTATGTAGTGGTGTGTTGTCTCTCTGCATGTAGTGGTGTGTTGTCTCTCTGTATGTAGTGGTGTGTTGTCTCTCTGTATGTAGTGGTGTGTTGTCTCTCTTGTCGTGATGTGTTGTCTCTCTGTATGTAGTTGTGTGTTGTCTCTCTGTATGTAGTGGTGTGTTGTCTCTCTGTATGTAGTGGTGTGTTGTCTCTCTGTATGTAGTGGTGTGTTGTCTCTCTGTATGTAGTGGTGTGTTGTCTCTCTGTATCTAGTGGTGTGTTGTCTCTCTGTATCTAGTGGTGTGTTGTCTCTCTGTATGTAGTGGTGTGTTGTCTCTCTGCATGTAGTGGTGTGTTGTCTCTCTGTATGTAGTGGTGTGTTGTCTCTCTGTATGTAGTGGTGTGTTGTCTCTCTGTATGTAGTGGTGTGTTGTCTCTCTGTATGTAGTGGTGTGTTGTCTATCTGTATCTAGTGGTGTGTTGTCTCTCTGTATGTAGTGGTGTGTTGTCTCTCTGTCGTGATGTGTTGTCTCTCTGTATGTAGTGGTGTGTTGTCTCTCTGTATGTAGTGGTGTGTTGTCTCTCTGGTATGTAGTGGTGTGTTGTCTATCTGTATCTTAGTGGTGTGTTGTCTCTCTGTATGTAGTGGTAGTGTTGTCTCTCTGTATCTAGTGGGTGTTTGTCTCTCTGTATGTGTGGTGTGTTGTCTCTCTGTATGTAGTGGTGTGTTGTCTCTCTGTATCTATGTGGTGTGTTGTCTCTCTGTATGTAGTGGTGTGTTGTCTCTCTGTATGTAGTGGTGTGTTGTCTCTCTGTATGTAGTGGTGTGTTGTCTATCTGTATCTAGTGGTGTGTTGTCTCTCTGTATGTGGTGGTGTGTTGTCTCTCTGTATGTAGTGGTGTGTTGTCTCTCTGTATCTAGTGGTGTGTTGTCTCTCTGTATGTAGTGGTGTGTTGTCTCTCTGTATGTAGTGGTGTGTTGTCTCTCTGTATGTAGTGGTGTGTTGTCTCTCTGTAATGTAGTGGTGTGTTGTCTCTCTGTATGTAGTGGTGTGTTGTCTCTCTGTATGTAGTGGTGTGTTGTCTCTCTGTAGTAGTGGGTGTTGTCTCTCTGTATCTAGTGGTGTGTTGTCTCTCTGTATCTAGTGGTGTGTTGTCTCTCTGTATCTAGTGGTGTGTTGTCTCTCTGTATGTAGTGGTGTGTTGTCTCTCTGTATGTAGTGTGTGTTGTCTCTGTATGTGGTGGTGTGTTGTCTCTCTGTATGTAGTGGTGTGTTGTCTATCTGTATCTAGTGGTGTGGTGTCTCTCTGTATGTGGTGGTGTGTTGTCTCTCTTGTCGTGGTGTGTTGTCTATCTGTATCTAGTGGTGTGTTGTCTCTCTGTATGTGGTGGTGTGTTGTCTCTCTGTATGTAGTGGTGTGTTGTCTCTCTGTATCTAGTGGTGTGTTGTCTCTCTGTATGTAGTGGTGTGTTGTCTCTCTGTATGTAGTGGTGTGTTGTCTCTCTGTATGTAGTGGTGTGTTGTCTCTTTGTATGTAGTGGTGTGTTGTCTCTCTGTATGTAGTGGTGTGTTGTCTCTCTGTATGTAGTGGTGTGTTGTCTCTCTGTATGTAGTGGTGTGTTGTCTCTCTGTATGTAGTGGTGTGTTGTCTCTCTGTATGTAGTGGTGTGTTGTCTCTCTGTATGTAGTGGTGTGTTGTCTCTCTGCATGTAGTGGTGTGTTGTCTCTCTGTATGTAGTGGTGTGTTGTCTCTCTGTATGTAGTGGTGTGTTGTCTCTCTTGTCGTGATGTGTTGTCTCTCTGTATGTAGTTGTGTGTTGTCTCTCTGTATGTAGTGGTGTGTTGTCTCTCTGTATGTAGTGGTGTGTTGTCTCTCTGTATGTAGTGGTGTGTTGTCTCTCTGTATGTAGTGGTGTGTTGTCTCTCTGTATCTAGTGGTGTGTTGTCTCTCTGTATCTAGTGGTGTGTTGTCTCTCTGTATGTAGTGGTGTGTTGTCTCTCTGCATGTAGTGGTGTGTTGTCTCTCTGTATGTAGTGGTGTGTTGTCTCTCTGTATGTAGTGGTGTGTTGTCTCTCTGTATGTAGTGGGTGTTTGTCTCTCTGTATGTAGTGGTGTGTTGTCTATCTGTATCTAGTGGTGTGTTGTCTCTCTGTATGTAGTGGTGTGTTGTCTCTCTTGTCGTGATGTGTTGTCTCTCTGTATGTAGTGGTGTGTTGTCTCTCTGTATGTAGTGGTGTGTTGTCTCTCTGTATGTAGTGGTGTGTTGTCTATCTGTATCTAGTGGTGTGTTGTCTCTCTGTATGTAGTGGTGTGTTGTCTCTCTGTATCTAGTGGTGTGTTGTCTCTCTGTATGTGGTGGTGTGTTGTCTCTCTGTATGTAGTGGTGTGTTGTCTCTCTGTATCTAGTGGTGTGTTGTCTCTCTGTATGTAGTGGTGTGTTGTCTCTCTGTATGTAGTGGTGTGTTGTTCTCTCTGTATGTAGTGGTGTGTTGTCTCTCTGTATGTAGTGGTGTGTTGTCTCTCTGTATGTAGTGGTGTGTTGTCTCTCTGTATGTAGTGGTGTGTTGTCTCTCTGTATGTAGTGGTGTGTTGTCTCTCTGTATCTAGTGGTGTGTTGTCTCTCTGTATCTAGTGGTGTGTTGTCTCTCTGTATCTAGTGGTGTGTTGTCTCTCTGTATGTAGTGGTGTGTTGTCTCTCTGTATGTAGTGGTGTGTTGTCTCTGTATGTGGTGGTGTGTTGTCTCTCTGTATGTAGTGGTGTGTTGTCTATCTGTATCTAGTGGTGTGTTGTCTCTCTGTATGTGGTGGTGTGTTGTCTCTCTGTATGTAGTGGGTGTGTTGTCTCTCTGTATCTAGTGGTGTGTTGTCTCTCTGTATGTAGTGGTGTGTTGTCTCTCTGTATGTAGTGGTGTGTTGTCTCTCTGTATGTAGTGGTGTGTTGTCTCTCTGTATGTAGTGGGTGTGTTGTCTCTCTGCATGTAGTGGTGTGTTGTCTCTCTGTATGTAGTGGTGTGTTGTCTCTCTGTATGTAGTGGTGTGTTGTCTCTCTTGTCATGATGTGTTGTCTCTCTGTATGTAGTTGTGTGTTGTCTCTCTGTATGTAGTGGTGTGTTGTCTCTCTGTATGTAGTGGTGTGTTGTCTCTCTGTATGTAGTGGTGTGTTGTCTCTCTGTATCTAGTGGGTGTGTTGTCTCTCTGTATCTAGTGGTGTGTTGTCTCTCTGTATGTAGTGGTGTGTTGTCTCTCTGCATGTAGTGGTGTGTTGTCTCTCTGTATGTAGTGGTGTGTTGTCTCTCTGTATGTAGTGGTGTGTTTGTCTATCTGTATCTAGTGGTGTGTTGTCCTCTCTGTATGTAGTGGTGTGTTGTCCTCTCGTATGTCGTGGATTGTGTTTGTCTCTCTGTATGTAGTGGTGTGTTGTCTCTCTGTATGTAGTGGTGTGCTGTCTCTCTGTATGTAGTGGTGTGTTGTCTCTCTGTATGTAGTGGTGTGTTGTCTCTCTGTATCTAGTGGTGTGTTGTCTCTCTGTATGTAGTGGTGTGTTGTCTCCCTGTATGTAGAGTGGTGTGTTGTCTCTCTGTATGTAGTGGTGTGTTGTCTCTCTGTATGTAGTGGGGTGTGTTGTCTCTCTGTATGTAGTGGTGTGTTGTCTCTCTGTATGTAGTGGTGTGTTTGTCTAATCTGTATCTAGTGGTGTGTTGTCCTCTCTGTATGTAGTGGTGTGTTGTCCTCTGTTGTAGTGGTGTGTGTTGTCTCTCTGTATGTAGTGGTGTGTTGTCTCTCTGTAGTAGTTGGTGTGTTGTCTATCTGTATCTAGTGGTGTGTTGTCTCTCTGTATGTGGTGGTGTGTTGTCTCTCTGTATGTAGTGGTGTGTTGTCTCTCTGTATCAGTGGTGTGTTGTCTCTTCTGTATGTAGTGGTGTGTTGTCTCTCTGTATGTAGTGG
This sequence comes from Oncorhynchus kisutch, assembly GCF_002021735.2. Taxonomy (NCBI): domain Eukaryota; kingdom Metazoa; phylum Chordata; class Actinopteri; order Salmoniformes; family Salmonidae; genus Oncorhynchus; species Oncorhynchus kisutch. Next base: position 87,306,611 of record NC_034187.2, read on the forward strand.
TGTGTTGTACTCTCTGTACATGTAGTGGTTGTGTTGTCAACCCCTTTCTTTTCGGTATGTAGTGGTGTGTTGTCTCTCTGTATGTAGTGGTGTGTTGTCTCTCTGTATGTGTGGTGTGTTGTCTCTCGTATGTAGTGGTGTGTTGTCTCTCTGTATGTAGTGGTGTGTTGTCTCTCTGTATGTAGTGGTGTGTTTGTCTCTTCTGCATGTAGTGGTGTGTTGTCTCTCTGTCATGTAGTGGTGTTTGTCTCTCTGTATGTAGTGGTGTGTTGTCTCTCTGTATGCAGTGATGTGTTGTCTCTCTTGTCGTGAGTGTGTCTCTGTATGTAGTGGTGTGTGTCTCTCTGTATGTAGTGGTGTGTTTGTCTCTCTGTATGTAGTGGTGTGTTGTCTCTCTGTATGTAGTGGTGTGTTGTCCTCTCTGTATGTAGTGGTGTGTTGTCTCTCTGTAATCTAGTGGTGTGTTGTCTCTCTGTATCTAGTGGTGTGTTGTCTCTCTGTATGTAGTGGTGTGTTGTCTCTCTGCATGTAGTGGTGTGTTGTCTCTCTGTATGTAGTGGTGTGTTGTCTCTCTGTATCTAGGTGGTGTGTTGTCTCTACTGTATCTAGTGGTGTGTTTCTCTCTGTATCTAGTGGTGTGTTGTCTCTCTGTATGTAGTGGTGTGTTGTCTCTCTGTATGTAGTGGTGTGTTGTCTCTCTGTATGTAGTGGTGTGTTGTCTATCTGTATCTAGTGGGTGTGTTGTCTCTCTGTATGTGGTGGTGTGTTGTCTCTCTGTATGTAGTGGTGTGTTGTCTCTCTGTATCTAGTGGTGTGTTGTCTCTCTGTATGTAGTGGTGTGTTGTCTCTCTGTATGTAGTGGTGTGTTGTCTCTCTGTATGTAGTGGTGTGTTGTCTCTCTGTATGTAGTGGTGTGTTGTCTCTCTGTATGTAGTGGTGTGTTGTCTCTCTGTATGTAGTGGTGTGTTGTCTCTCTGTATGTACTGGTGTGTTGTCCTCTCTGTATCTAGTGGTGTGTTGTCTCTCTGTATCTAGTGGTGTGTTGTCTCTCTGTATCTAGTGGTGTGTTGTCTCTCTGTATGTAGTGGTGTGTTGTCTCTCAGTATGTAGTGGTGTGTTTGTCTCTGTATGTGGTGGTGTGTTGTCTCTCTGTATGTAGTGGTGTGTTGTCTATCTGTATCTAGTGGTGTGTTGTCTCTCTGTATGTGGTGGTGTGTTGTCTCTCTTGTCGTGGTGTGTTGTCTATCTGTATCTAGTGGTGTGTTGTCTCTCTGTATGTGGTGGTGTGTTGTCTCTCTGTATGTAGTGGTGTGTTGTCTCTCTGTATCTAGTGGTGTGTTGTCTCTCTGTATGTAGTGGTGTGTTGTCTCTCTGTATGTAGTGGTGTGTTGTCTCTCTGTATGTAGTGGTGTGTTGTCTCTTTGTATGTAGTGGTGTGTTGTCTCTCTGTATGTAGTGGTGTGGTTGTCTCTCTGTATGTAGTGGTGTGTTGTCTCTCTGTATGTAGTGGTGTGTTGTCTCTCTGTATGTAGTGGTGTGTTGTCTCTCTGTATGTAGTGGTGTGTTGTCTCTCTGTATGTAGTGGTGTGTTGTCTCTCTGCATGTAGTGGTGTGTTGTCTCTCTGTATGTAGTGGTGTGTTGTCTCTCTGTATGTAGTGGTGTGTTGTCTCTCTTGTCGTGATGTGTTGTCTCTCTGTATGTAGTTGTGTGTTGTCTCTCTGTATGTAGTGGTGTGTTGTCTCTCTGTATGTAGTGGTGTGTTGTCTCTCTGTATGTAGTGGTGTGTTGTCTCTCTGTATGTAGTGGTGTGTTGTCTCTCTGTATCTAGTGGTGTGTTGTCTCTCTGTATCTAGTGGTGTGTTGTCTCTCTGTATGTAGTGGTGTGTTGTCTCTCTGCATGTAGTGGTGTGTTGTCTCTCTGTATGTAGTGGTGTGTTGTCTCTCTGTATGTAGTGGTGTGTTGTCTCTCTGTATGTAGTGGTGTGTTGTCTCTCTGTATGTAGTGGTGTGTTGTCTATCTGTATCTAGTGGTGTGTTGTCTCTCTGTATGTAGTGGTGTGTTGTCTCTCTTGTCGTGATGTGTTGTCTCTCTGTATGTAGTGGTGTGTTGTCTCTCTGTATGTAGTGGTGTGTTGTCTCTCTGTATGTAGTGGTGTGTTGTCTATCTGTATCTAGTGGTGTGTTGTCTCTCTGTATGTAGTGGTGTGTTGTCTCTCTGTATCTAGTGGTGTGTTGTCTCTCTGTATTGGTGGTGTGTGTTGTCTCTCTGTATGTAGTGGTGTGTTGTCTCTCTGTATCTAGTGGTGTGTTGTCTCTCTGTATGTAGTGGTGTGTTGTCTCTCTGTATGTAGTGGTGTGTTGTCTCTCTGTATGTAGTGGTGTGTTGTCTCTCTGTATGTAGTGGTGTGTTGTCTCCCTGTATGTAGTGGTGTGTTGTCTCTCTGTATGTAGTGGTGTGTTGTCTCTCTGTATGTAGTGGTGTGTTGTCTCTCTGTATGTAGTGGTGTGTTGTCTCTCTGTATGTAGTGGTGTGTTGTCTATCTGTATCTAGTGGTGTGTTGTCTCTCTGTATGTAGTGGTGTGTTGTCTCTCTGTATGTAGTGGTGTGTTGTCTCTCTGTATGTAGTGGTGTGTTGTCTCTCTGTATGTAGTGGTGTGTTGTCTATCTGTATCTAGTGGTGTGTTGTCTCTCTGTATGTGGTGGTGTGTTGTCTCTCTGTATGTAGTGGTGTGTTGTCTCCTCTGTATCTAGTGGTGTGTTGTCTCTCTGTATGTAGTGGTGTGTTGTCTCTCTGTATGTAGTGGTGTGTTGTCTCTCTGTATGTAGTGGTGTGTTGTCTCTTTGTATGTAGTGGTGTGTTGTCTCTCTGTATGTAGTGGTTGTGTTGTCTCTCTGTATGTAGTGGTGTGTTGTCTCTCTGTATGTAGTGGTGTGTTGTCTCTCTGTATGTAGTGGTGTGTTGTCTCTCTGTATGTAGTGGTGTGTTGTCTCTCTGTATGTAGTGGTGTGTTGTCTCTCTGCATGTAGTGGTGTGTTGTCTCTCTGTATGTAGTGGTGTGTTGTCTCTCTGTATGTAGTGGTGTGTTGTCTCTCTTGTCGTGATGTGTTTGTCTCTCTGTATGTAGTTGTGTGTTGTCTCTCTGTATGTAGTGGTGTGTTGTCTCTCTGTATGTAGTGGTGTGTTGTCTCTCTGTATGTAGTGGTGTGTTGTCTCTCTGTATGTAGTGGTGTGTTGTCTCTCTGTATCTAGTGGTGTGTTGTCTCTCTGTATGTAGTGGTGTGTGTCTCTCTGCATGTAGTGGTGTGTTGTCTCTCTGTATGTAGTGGTGTGTTGTCTCTCTGTATGTAGTGGTGTGTTGTCTCTCTGTATGTAGTGGTGTGTTGTCTCTCTGTATGTAGTGGTGTGTTGTCTATCTGTATCTAGTGGTGTGTTGTCTCTCTGTATGTAGTGGTGTGTTGTCTCTCTTGTCGTGATGTGTTGTCTCTCTGTATGTAGTGGTGTGTTGTCTCTCTGTATGTAGTGGTGTGTTGTCTCTCTGTATGTAGTGGTGTGTTGTCTATCTGTATCTAGTGGTGTGTTGTCTCTCTGTATGTAGTGGTGTGTTGTCTCTCTGTATCTAGTGGTGTGTTGTCTCTCTGTATGTAGTGGTGTGTTGTCTCTCTGTATGTAGTGGTGTGTTGTCTATCTGTATCTAGTGGTGTGTTGTCTCCCCTGTATGTAGTGGTGTGTTGTCTCTCTGTATGTAGTGGTGTGTTGTCTCTCTGTATGTAGTGGTGTGTTGTCTCTCTGTATGTAGTGGTGTGTTGTCTCTCTGTATGCAGTGGTGTGTTGTCTCTCTTGTCGTGATGTGTGTTCTGTCCTATATATTATTCTTATTTAGTATTTTTAATCCCGTCCCCGCAGGAGGCCTTTTGGTAGGACATCATTATAAATAAGAATTTGTTCTTAACTGACTTTTCTAGTTCAATTTAAAAAATGAAAACATTTAATTTGGTGTGGAAGAACTTGAAAGGCCTGCACAGAGCTCTAACCTCAACCATCGAACACCTTTGGTATGAATTGGAACGGCGACTGCAAGCCAGGCCTGATCGCCCAACATCAGTGCCCGACCTCACTAATGCTCTTGTGGCTGAATGGAAGCAATTCCCTGCAGCAATGTTCCAATATCTAGTTGAAAGCCTTCCCAGAAGAGTGGAGGCAGTTATAGCAGCAATGTTCCAACATCTAGTGGAAAGCCTTCCCAGAAGAGTGGAGGCTGTTATAGCAGCAATGTTCCAACATCTAGTGGAAAGCCTTCCCAGAAGATTGGAGGCTGTTATAGCGGCAAAGGGGGGGCCCAACTCCATATTAAAGTCTTCCCAGAAGATTGGAGGCTGTTATAGCAGCAAAGGGGGGATCAACTCCATATTAAAGTCTTCCCAGAAGATTGGAGGCTGTTATAGCAGCAAAGGGGGGATCAACTCCATATTAAAGCCCATGATTTTGGAATAATATTTTCGACAAGCCGTTGTCCACAAACTTTTGGTCATGTAGTGTACCACATCAAGTGATTGGTCCACAGGGCTGTGGTACAACAAGATAGGTACAAGATAATTGTCAACATCGAGGGATTGGGCCACCGGATGATGCCAAGGTTTTAAGACAGTGGCTTTCAACATTATTCGAGAAAAGGAAACCGCACAACCTGTTAAAGACAGCTGGCAGAGACTTTACTGTTCAGGCTGGACACAAAATAATGTTATCTTCGACTATTCCTCTGTGACCAACAAAACACAAGCAACAGTCTGTACCCAGATCGTCTTCATTATGGGGCTTCGTAAAACAACAAGGTCATCTGCTACTGTAAGAATTAACTGACATTAAGCATCTGCTGATTCTTCAATAAGTCATCCAGAATAGAGCATGGCTGTGTCCCAAATGCCACCATGGCCTATGGGCCCCGGTCATAACTAGTGTACTACGAAGGAGATAGGGCGCCTTGCATTGCAGGGTGATGTTTGTCATGAATCTGTCCTGGAGGCAGATCTGTGTGAGTTCTGCTAGATGGGTCAACCTCAAAGTCACAATAATAATGATTAATTACTATAATGTAAAAAATGCATAAAGTATTTTGCTAGGATTAGACAGAGTTAGCATCAACATTAGCATTGTGGTTAAGGTCAGGGTTCAATTTAAAATCAGATTGTATGACTTTGTGGCTGTGCCAGCTAGTGACCACTCTGCAGAGCTGCCTCCAGAACAAGATTCATACGAAAAACACTAACCAGTATTGGGAGAACTAACTGTAGAGCAAAACATGAACAATATTTGCCAAATTTTCGATGGGGCCCTAAGCAGATTTATACATGAGGTTAATGCACCCATGGAGCTCAAAATGTTGATCTAATTGCTGTAAGCACCTTCAGCAATAACATACCAGACTATTAACTCAACACGGTCCAGAATGCAAATCTAGAGGATCAGGATTTGACCTCTTCCTGTTTCCTAAAAAAGGCAACAACAGAAAATGAATCCATCAAAAGGCAGGTCAAACTTCACATGTCCATGAGTTTAGTCACAAAAAAATCATGAGTGAACAGGTTCAACATGAAAACCGATAAGGAGAGTAAACCATTGGACAATAGATTGTATCACTACGTACAGAGCCGTTGGAAAGTATTCAGACCCCATTGACTTGTTACACATTTTGATACGTTTACAGCCTTATTTTAAAATGGTTTAAATAACAAAAAATTCCTCAGCAATCTACACACAAAACCCCATAATGACAATCACAATACCCCATAATGACACCTCAAAACCCCATAATGACACCACAATACCCCATAATGACACCTCAATACCCCATAATGACACCACAATACCCCATAATGACATCACAATACCCCATAATGACACCTCAAAACCCCATAATGACACCACAATACCCCATAATGACACCACAATACCCCATAATGACACCACAATACCCCATAATGACACCACCATACCCCATAATGACACCACAATACCCCATAATGACACCACAATACCCCATAATGACACCACAATACCCCATAATGACACCACAATACCCCATAATGACACCACAATACCCCATAATGACACCACCATACCCCATAATGACATCACAATACCCCATAATGACACCACAATACCCCATAATGACACCACAATACCCCATAATGACATCACAATACCCCATAATGACATCAGAATACCCCATAATGACATCAGAATACCCCATAATGACATCAGAATACCCCATAATGACACCACAATACCCCGTAATGACAATACAATACCCCATAATGACACCACAATACCCCATAATGACACCACAATACCCCATAATGACATCACAATACCCCATAATGACACCACAATACCCCATAATGACAATACAATACCCCATAATGACACCACAATACCCCATAATGACAATACAATACCCCATAATGACATCACAATACCCCATAATGACACCACAATACCCCATAATGACACCACAATACCCCATAATGACATCACAATACCCCATAATGACACCACAATACCCCATAATGACACCACAATACCCCATAATGACAATACAATACCCCATAATGACACCACAATACCCCATAATGACACCACAATACCCCATAATGACACCACAATACCCCATAATGACACCACAATACCCCATAATGACAATACAATACCCCATAATGACACCACAATACCCCATAATGACAATACAATACCCCATAATGACATCACAATACCCCATAATGACACCACAATACCCCATAATGACACCACAATACCCCATAATGACACCACAATACCCCATAATGACACCACAATACCCCATTATGACACCACAATACCCCATAATGACATCACAATACCCCATAATGACACCACAATACCCCATAATGACACCACAATACCCCATAATGACACCACAATACCCCATAATGACACCACAATACCCCATAATGACAATACAATACCCCATAATGACACCACAATACCCCATAATGACAATACAATACCCATAATGACATCACAATACCCCATAATGACACCACAATACCCCATAATGACACCACAATACCCCATAATGACACCACAATACCCCATAATGACAATACAATACCCCATAATGACACCACAATACCCCATAATGACAATACAATACCCCATAATGACATCACAATACCCCATAATGACACCACAATACCCCATAATGACACCACAATACCCCATAATGACACCACAATACCCCATAATGACACCACAATACCCCATTATGACACCACAATACCCCATAATGACATCACAATACCCCATAATGACACCACAATACCCCATAATGACACCACAATACCCCATAATGACACCACAATACCCCATAATGACACCACAATACCCCATAATGACACCACAATACCCCATAATGACACCACAATACCCCATAATGACACCACAATACCCCATAATGACATCACAATACCCCATAATGACACCACAATACCCCATAATGACACCACAATACCCCATAATGACACCACAATACCCCATAATGACTCCACAATACCCCATAATGACACCACAATACCCCATAATGACATCACAATACCCCATAATGACACCACAATACCCCATAATGACACCACAATACCCCATAATGACATCACAATACCCCATAATGACACCACAATACCCCATAATGACATCACAATACCCCATAATGACACCACAATACCCCATAATGACATCACAATACCCCATAATGACGAGGTGAAAACAGGTTGTTAGAAATTTTAGCAAAATATAAAACAGAAATACCTTTTGCCATGAGACTCGAACTTAAGCTGCATCCTGTTTCCAGTTATCATCTTGGTATGTTTCTACAAATTGATTGGAGTCTACCTGTGGGAAATTCAAATGATTGGACATGATTTGGAAAAGCACAAACCTGTCTATATAAAATCCCACAGTTGACAGTACATGTCAGAGCATGAGGTTGAAGGAATTGTCAGTAGAGCTCAGAGACAGATTTCTGACGAGGAACAGAAGATTACAAAAAAATGTGTTCAGCATTGAAGGTCCCCAAGGACACAGTCGCCTCCATCATTGTTAAGTGGAACATTGAGCAATCAGGGAAGAAGGGCCTTAGTCTGTGAGGTGACCAAGAACCAGATGTTCACTCTGACAGAGCTTTGGAGTTCCTCTTCTACTTCCTTCTTCCTCTGCAGAGATGGGAGAACCTTCCAGAAGGACAACCACCTGGAAGCCACTCTTCCAAACTCTCAGAGTTTGCCAAAAATTCACTTAAAGACTCTTAGACCACGATGAACTCTGGTCTGATGAAACCTAGACTGAACTCTTCGGCCTGAATGCCAAGTTTCATGTCTGGAGGAAACCTGGCACCATGGTGGTGGCAGGATCATGCTGTGAGGATGTTTTTCAGTGACAGGGACTGGGAGACTAGTCAGGATTGAGGGAAAGATGAACAGAGCCAAGTACAGAGAGATCCTTGATGAAAACCTGCTCCAAAGCGCTCAGGCCCTCAGTCTAGGGTGAAGGTTCACCTTCCTACAGGACAACTACCCTAAACACACAGTCAAGACAACACAGGAGTGGCTTCAGGACAATTCTCTGAATGTCCTTGATCTGCCCAGCCAGAGCCCGAATTTTAATCTGATCAAACATCTCTGGAGAGACCTGAAAATAGCTGTGCAGCAACGCTCCCAATACAACCTCAAAGATCTTGAGAGGATCTGTGGAGAAGAATGGGAGAAACTCCCCACGTACAGCTGTGCCAAGCTTGTAGAGTAACACCCAAGAAGACTCATGGCTCTAATCGCTGCCAAAGGTGCTTCAACAAAGTACTGAGTAAAGGGTCTGAATAGTTATGTATTTGTGATGTTTCAGTTTGACATTTTTGATTGAAGAACGCAATAAAATGTGGGAAAAGTCTGAATACTTTCTGAAGTATAGGGAATCATTTGAGATGCAAGCACAGACTTTTCAACATTCAAGAAGTTTGGATTTACTGAGCATCAGTTTCATTTCAGTTTCAAGTTCATTTTAGTTAAGAAAGTTATAAAGTAAAACCTTTAGGAAGTTAAAAAGTTAGGAAGATATGAAGTTGAGTTCCCAAAGTTGACAACAAAAGTTAAACTAAAAATGTAGTTTATATTAAGTTTAAATGGTTGTTTTATATAGTGGAGGGTTAACACACTGTTAGTTTAGCAGTAACCACTGGTTTTGTTCAAAGTTAGGGTGGAAGAGGACAGAGGTTCCTGGGGTTTGAACAGTGTGGTCTGCTCAATGGCTTTGCAGCCTAGTGCAGAGTAGACACTGTCATTACGGATTCAGGTGTGTTCCTAAGAATGGAGTTATTGTGAAGGAGGTTCTCATGGTCGGCGAACTGGTAGGAGATGAATTTATGATGAATTTATACATTCTGCATTCAGAATGAACAACGCTATGGTTGTGTTAATGAAAATAGTAAATTTAGTGGGTAGGCTGATTGCTTGTGGAATATTTGTAAGGGATGTGTTGGTGCCGATTTCTCCTCTTTCGACTCCTTCGACCAGGGTGGTAGTTGAGAATCTCCCTTCGTTTATTACGGATGATCAAATCAGGAAAGAGCTGAGTCGGTTTAGTAAGTTTGCTAGCGGTTTTCATGTACTGAGGAAAGAGCTGAGTCGGTTTAGTAAGTTTGCTAGCGGTTTCCATGTACTGAGGAAAGAGCTGATTCGGTTTAGTAAGTTTGCTAGCGGTTTTCATGTACTGAGGAAAGAGCTGAGTCGGTTTAGTTAGTTTGCTAGCGGTTTTCATGTACTGAGGAAAGAGCTGAGTCGGTTTAGTAAGTTTGCTAGCGGTTTTCATGTACTGAGGAAAGAGCTGAGTCGGTTTAGTAAGTTTGCTAGCGGTTTTCATGTACTGAGGAAAGAGCTGAGTCGGTTTAGTAAGTTTGCTAGCGGTTTTCATGTACTGAGGAAAGAGCTGAGTTGGTTTAGTAAGTTTGCTAGCGGTTTTCATGTCCTGAGGAAAGAGCTGAGTCGGTTTAGTAAGTTTGCTAGCGGTTTCCATGTACTGAGGAAAGAGCTGAGTCGGTTTAGTAAGTTTGCTAGCGGTTTTCATGTACTGAGGAAAGAGCTGAGTCGGTTTAGTTAGTTTGCTAGCGGTTTTCATGTACTGAGGAAAGAGCTGAGTCGGTTTAGTAAGTTTGCTAGCGGTTTTCATGTACTGAGGAAAGAGCTGAGTCGGTTTAGTAAGTTTGCTAGCGGTTTTCATGTACTGAGGAAAGAGCTGAGTCGGTTTAGTAAGTTTGCTAGCGGTTTTCATGTACTGAGGAAAGAGCTGAGTTGGTTTAGTAAGTTTGCTAGCGGTTTTCATGTCCTGAGGAAAGAGCTGAGTCGGTTTAGTAAGTTTGCTAGCGGTTTTCATGTACTGAGGAAAGAGCTGAGTCGGTTTAGTAAGTTTGCTAGCGGTTTTCACCGTCGGCAGGTTTTCAGGCAGATGCCGTTAGGGTTAGGGTCCTTTTTTAGGGTCCTTTTTTCAGAATTTCCGCCTGACTGACGTGCCCAAAGTAAACTGCCTTTTACTCAGACCCAGAAGCTAGCATATGCATATAATTGGTACCATTGGATAGAAAACACTTTGAAGTTTGTAGAAATGTTAAAATAATGTATGAGACTTTAACACAATTGATATGGCAGGAGAAAATTCAAAGAAAAAACAACCAGAATTTGTTGTTGTTATTGTTAGATCCCATGCTCTTATAATGGAATGCTATGGGTCCTATGCAATTCCAGATTGCAATTCATATGGCTTCCACTAGATTTCAGCTTTGTTCAAGGTTTCAGGATTGTTTCTTCCAAAACGAGGAAGAATTTTGAGTTGGGAGTCACAGTTTGAAATCTGTCTGTTGGCGAGAAATGAAGAGGACCTGCACTTGCTAATTTTACTTTTTCTATTGAACATACTTCTTTCCATATGAAATATTATAGTTTAATTACATTTTAGGGTACCTGAGGATTAATTAACTACTTATGGCAGGGGGGAGGTATTGAGTAGCTTGGATGAATACGTTGCCCAAACTAAACGGCCTGCTCCTCAGTCTCAGTTGCTAATATATGCATATTATTATTAGTATTGGATAGAAAACACTCTAAAGTTTCCAAAACTGTCAAAATATTGTCTGTGAGTATAACAGAACTGATATTGCAGGCGAAACCCTGAGGAAAATCAAACCAGGAAGTGGATTCTATTTTGAAAACTCCATGTTCCATAGCCTGCATTTGCTCCATTTAAAGGGATATCAACCAGATTCCTTTTCCTATCCTATCGCTTCCTCAAGGTGTCAACAGTCTTTAGACATCGTTTCAGGCTTTTATTTTGAAAAATGAGTGAGAAAGATAACATCGCATCATTGTATGGCCGGGTGCCAGCTGCGTTTTGTATGCGTAACAGAGTTTGGGTGCAGCTATTGCCTTTCCCTCTCCGACTGAAAAAGACAGTTACGGTTGATATATTATCTATTATATATTTGAAAAACAACCTGAGGATTGATTATAAAAAACGTTTGACATGTTTCTGTGGACATTACGGATACTATTTGGAATTTGTCTGTGTTGTTGTGACCGCTCTTTCCTGTGGATTTCAGAACATAACGCGCCAAACAAACAGAGGTATTTTGTATATAAAAATATAAAATAATCTTTATGGAACAAAGGGAACATTTATTGTGTAACTGGGAGTCTCGTGAGTGAAAACATCCGAAGATCATCAAAGGTAAACGATTAATTTGATTTGATTGCTTTTCTGATTTTCGTGACCATGCTACCTGACCCTAGGTGTACATAATGTTTTGTCGAGCGGTCGGTAAATTTACACAAACGCTTGGATTGCTTTCGCTGTAAAGCATCTTTTTAAAATCTGACACCACAGGTGGATTAACAAAAGGCTAAACTGTGTTTTGCTATATTGCACTTGTGATTTCATGAATATAAATATTTTTTTTAAATATTCTTTGAATATGGCACTATGCAATTCAGCGGTTGTTGATGACAATTATCCCGTTAACGGGATGGCAGCCATGAGAAATTAAATAGAAACGTAGTTTGACTTGTTTTAACAAAGTTTAGAGTAGGTTTTTGGATTCCTTTGTGTGCATATCGAATTCCAATCAATGGCGCCAACTAAACAGACTTTTTGGGATATAAAGGATATTATCTAACACAACAGCCATGCATGTTGTAGCTGGGACCTTTTGGATTGCAAATCAGAGGAAGATTTTCAAAAAGTAAGTGATTATTTAATCGCAATTTGTGAAGCTTGTGCAGGTTGAAAAATATGTTGATGTGGGGTACCGTCCTCAAACAATCGCATGGCATGCTTAAGCTGTAAAGCCTATTGTAAATCGGACAATGCAGTTAGATTAACAAGAATTTAAGCTTTTAACCGATATGACACTTGTATTTACCTAGATGTTTTATATCCATCATTTTTAAAAATTATTTATTTATAATGTTCGCCTTTCAGTTTCACCGGAAATTGCCAATAGGTGTCTCGCTGATGGGACGCTTAGCCCTAAGGTAAGCATGTCATTTTGTTCCGAGGTCATGTTTCTGAAAAACAATCAGCAACAGTTAGATGTGGATTTTAAAGTGGATTTAGGGCATAAGAGTTTTGCTTTCCCACATAAAGGCCAATGACAAGGTGAGGGTACAAGCGCCAGTAGGGGAAATCAATGTCATTGTGCAGAGGGCCATGAGACGCAGGCAGCAGAGGCTGGGAATAGTCATGCCCATAGATGGTGGTGTAGATGAGGCTGGGTCTAGTCAGGTTATAGATGGTTGTGTAGAAGAGTCTGGGTCTAGTCAGGTTATAGATGGTGGTGTAGATGAGGCTGGGTCTAGTCAGGTTATAGATGGTGGTGTAGATGAGTCTGGATCTAGTCATGCTATAGATGGTGGTGTAGATGAGGCTGGGTCTAGTCAGGTTATAGATGGTGGTGTAGATGAGTCTGGGTCTAGTCATGCTATAGATGGTGGTGTAGATGAGGCTGGGCCTAGTCAGGTTATAGATGGTGGTGTAGATGAGTCTGGGTCTAGTCATGCTATAGATGGTGGTGTAGATGAGGCTGGGTCTAGTCAGGTTATAGATGGTGGTGTAGATGAGGCTGGGTCTAGTCAGGTTATAGATGGTGGTGTAGATGAGTCTGGGTCTAGTCAGGTTATAGATGGTGGTGTAGATGAGGCTGGGTCTAATCAGGTTACAGATAGAGGTGTAGATGAGGCTGGGTCTAGACAGGTTATAGATGGTGTAGATGAGGCTGGGTCTAGTCAGGTTATAGATGGTGGTGTAGATGAGGCTGGGTCTAGACAGGTTATAGATGGTGGTGTAGATAAGGCTGGGTCTAGTCATGTTATAGATGGTGGTGTAAATGAGGCTGGGTCTAGTCATGCCAGGGATGGTGTAGATGAGTCTGGGTCTAGTCAGGTTATAGATGGTGGTGTATATGAGGCTGGGTCTAGTCAGGTTATAGATGGTGGTGTAAATGAGGCTGGGTCTAGTCATGCCAGGGATGGTGGTGTAGATGAGGCTGGGTCTAGTCATGTTATAGATGGTGGTGTAAATGAGTCTGGGTCTAGTCAGGTTATAGATGGGGGTGTAGAAGAGGCTGGGTCTAGTCATGTTATAGATGGTGTAGATGAAGATGGGTATTGACAGGTTATGCTCGTGGACGAGGAGAGTATAGTGGGGAAAGGGAAGCGACTAGGTGGGGGGGGTGGAGGACGGTGTTATGCGGAATAGGAAAACGGTGGAGAAGAACAGAGGTGGGAGGGGAGAGGCTGGTGTTGTCAAAGGCACCAATGAACCTTTGCCTAGGGGGGGAGGCCCCGACTTGAGAGGAAGGTCAGGATGTGAGATGGAGATGAGGAAGGTGAGTCCGAGGAAGAGGACGATGAGGAGGCTTTCTTTTCAGACTCCTCCTCAATAGGTCCAGAGCTGACAGCCAATCAGGCAGAGGGGTCAAAGTACACAGTGAGGGAACCGTCAAGGTTCCTGAATGAGACTAAAGGGAAAAAGTTAATTAATTTTGAAGCTTTCTTTTGAGATTCAGGAAAGTTCGTAACATCAGTAAAACACGCTATGAAATATGAGGTGTCCTCTCACACCGGTTTTAATTTGAGGAAGTGAAGGTCAACAATGAAGGTCGACCTTCAGACGTTATTTAGATTCATCGTTTTTTTCTGAAACAGGGACTTTTTGAGCTTTGCTACCCAGATGTCCCCCGACCGTGAACCGGGGGTCGATGGACTCCCAGTCGACTTTTATAAAAGAATACTGTGGAATAATTGGACTGGACTTCTTTTGAATGTTGCGCGAGTGCGTTGGGGTAGGAGAGTTGCTGATTGCGGCTCTGACTCTCCTGCCCAAGAAAGGGGACTTGTGTGAACTGAATAATTGGGGGCCTGTAGCATTGATCTGTGCGGACTGCATGATATTTGCCAAGGTCCTCGCTAACAGACTGAAGTCCCAGCTGGACTCTACAGGACAGAAGTACCAGACATATTGTGTACCGGAACCCTCACTTGTTCTTAATCAGAGACATGTTGGACTTGTCGAGAGGTTCTAATGTGAACTCTGGACTGGTCTCTTTAGATCAAGAGAAGGCTTTTGATAGAGTGGACCATGAGGATCTGTTTAATGGGATGTCTGTGTTTGGGTTTGGGGGAAACGTTTTGGGCTGTGTGAAGATGCTATATGCTGGATACTTAAACAAAGAGTCTGTGTTTCCTTTCTACTACCAATATATAAGTTTGATAATCATATAGACCTGATCATTTTTTGAAGAAATTGACCAACAGTACAGCAGCTCTATTTGAGTTTTACTCTGTGGTGCTGAGGGCCTGACAGCTGCTAAGGCCCACATCAGAAGGGGGTGTGGTGCTGATGGCCTGACAACTGCTGAGGTCCACATCAGAAGGGGGTTTGGAGCCTGAGGGCCTGACAGCTGCTAAGGCACATACGAGAAGGGGGTGTTGAGCCTGAGGGCCTGACAGCTGCTAAGGCCCTCACGAGAAGGGGGTGTGGTGCTGAGGGCCTGACAGTTGCTAAGGCCCACATCAGAAGGGGGTGTGGTGCTGAGGGCCTGACAGTTGCTAAGGCCCACATCAGAAGGGGGTGTGGAACCTGAGGGCCTGACAGCTGCTAAGGCACACACGAGAAGGGGGTGTGGTGCTGAGGGCCTGACAGCTGCTAAGGCACACACGAGAAGGGGGTGTGGTGCTGAGGGCCTGACAGCTGCTAAGGCACACACGAGAAGGGGGTGTGGTGCTGAGGGCCTGACCGCTGCTAAGGCACATACGAGAAGGGGGTGTGGAGCCTGAGAGCCTGACAGTTGCTAAGGCCCACACGAGAAGGGGGTGTGGAGCCTGAGGGCCTGACAGCTGCTAAGGCCCCCACGAGAAGGGGGTGTGGAGCCTGAGGGCCTGACAGCTGCTAAGGCCCACACGAGAAGGGGGTGTGGAGCCTGATGGCCTGATAGCTGCTAAGGCCCACACGAGAAAGGGGTGTGAGCCTGGGCTGTGGGTGTGGGAGGAGCCTATTTTCCACAACCCAGCCACCCTTCAGAGATCGGTTCAGTTGGCCTGTAGAGGAGACTGATGGCAACAGGCTCACTAAGGCTGGTGACCTGAGACTGTTGGGAGAGGTGGAAAACCTTATGTACAACAAACAGGACTAACATCTCTTAGGCTGCTGGAGAGATTCCTGGGGGAGGTCCAGGAGGCACTGTCTGAGCCAGTAATAGGGGTATTTGAGCAGGCAAAGGGGCCACCAATGTTTCCGTCACCCAAAGACTGGGGACTGGCAAGGGGGTTTGGAGGACTTTAACACCCCGAGCCTGGGGGAGTTTGAGGGGGTGGGTGGTAAAGCCCTCTACAACCTCTGCGTTAAGGTTAGGAACATTAGGGGGAACATGTGCCTTCACATCTAACAGGAGTGAAGGCACATCAGTGGCAGGGGTATGTGAGGCAGAGAGTATGGTGATTTTTCAATGGAAGGGGCTCTACAAACTCCCGGTATCAAAGAGGTCAGGGGACCTCCAGTGGAGGGTTCTACATGGAGCCCTGGCCACTAACAGCTGGTTGTTTCGGGTCGACCCGATGGCCTCCCAATGGAATAAGGCTTGGCAGGAAGGAGAGAGGATCAAGTTAGATCTCAAAACAACACTTCACACAATGTATGTTTCTGAATGATTTGCTAATTATCTAAGCATCATTATTTGTTTCGAATAGAGTAGTACTGATTGTTTATTGAATTACTGAATATGCGTAGAGGTCATGCGTAGAGGTATGTGACCAGGTCACATAATCTTTACTACAGTACCTGTCCGTCAAGCACCCTCCCTCTCGATAGGTTCAACCCAGAAAAACAGCCCATCTGCTGGGGTCTGACTGCAGCATCTCCTGGTCCACTGGTCCTACCAAGAAATACGTAACCTCGCTACACACACACACACAAACGATACATCGGTCTCCAAACACCCCAGACGCACCCTTTTCCCTGGCTTAACGTTCTTGCGGCTAAGGGTAATGCAGCGAGATGGATAGGTCCAAACCCACACCTGGACCTGCTGGCTTGGAGCCTGATAACATCTTCCATCTCTCCAACCCTGACATCCCCTCCTCGACTCCACAACGATCGATACGGCGTTCTGATGTGCCGTCAGTCAAACTGGCGAGCTAAGCAATATCTCACTGGGATGTAGGAGGGACGTGTTGTGAGTTTGGACGGGCTTACTTACACACGTACACACACACACACGTACACACACACACTTATTGACCCATGTCTTTTCAACTTCTTGAACTGGATCACTCAATCTCCCCCCTCTGAAGGCTGACATCTTTATGGGTGGTGCCATTTCTTTCTCTCTCTCTCTCTCCCTCTCTCTCGCTCTTTCTCTCTCTTGCTCTCCCTCTCTCTCGCTCTTTCTCTCGATCTCTCTGTCTCTGTCTGTCTCTCTCTCTCTCTCTGTCTGTCTCTCTCTCTCTGTCTGTCTCTCTCTCGCTCTCTCGCTCTTTCTCTCTCTCTCCCCCTCTCTCTCTCTCTCTCTCTCTCTCTCTCTCTCTCTCTCTCTCTCTTTCTCTCGCTCTCTTTCTCTTTCTCTTTCTCTTTCTCTTTCTCGTTCTCTCTCTCTCTCTCTCCCTCTCTCTCTCTCTCGCGCGCTCTCTCTCTCGCTCTTTCTCTCTCACTCTCTCACTCTTTCAATTCAATTCAATTCAAGGGGATTTATTGGCATGGGAAACATGTGTTAACATCTTTCTCTCTCTCACTCTCTCTCTTTCGCTCTCTCCCTCGCTCTCTTTCTCTCTCTCTCTCCCTCTCTCTCTTTCTCTCTCTCTCGCTCTTTCTCTCTCTCGCTCTTTCTCTCTTGCTCTTTCTCTCTCTCTCCCTCTCTCTCTCTCTCTCTCTCTCTCTCTCTCTCTCTGTCTCTCTCGTCTCTGTCTGTCTCTCGCTCACTCTCTTGCTCTCTCGCTCTCTCTCTGTCTCTCTCGTCTCTGTTTGTCTCTCGCTCTCTCCCTTGCTCTCTCTATCTCTCTCTCTCTCGCTCTCTTTCTCTCTCTCTCCCTCTCTCTCTCTCTCTCGCTCTCTCTCTCGCTCTCTCTCTCGCTCTTTCGCTCTCTCTCTGTCTCTCTTGTCTCTGTCTGTCTCTCTCTCGCTTTCTCTCTCTCGCTCTCCCCCTCTCTCTCTCGCTCTTTCTCTCTCTGTCGCTCTCTCTCCCCCCTCCCTCGATCTTTCTCTCTCTCCATCTCTGTCTCTGTCTGTCTCTCTCTCTGTGTCTATCTCTCTCTGTCTTTTTATCTCTCTGTCTCTCTCTCTCAGTACCTTTTCTTGATGTATTGTCATGACAGAATGGGTTCCTCGAGAGTTCAGGCTTTGACCTGCTCTCTGGGAGGCCCCCTCTTCATCACTCCTCTTCTTTTCCCTCACGCTCCATCCCTCCCCCTTTGTCCCTCCGTCAACACCTCCCTCCACCCTCTTCCATCTGAAGAGGATAGTTTCACATATCATTCACCTTTATGCGATTGACACCGCCTCTCCACCCATCTCCTCACACTCCTCACACGCACGCAAGCACGCACGCACACACGCACACACATCCTCTCCACCCATCTTCTCAAGCTCCACACACACACACACACACATATACACTCACACCCTCTCCTCACGCTCCTCACGCACACACACACACACACCCACACATCCTCTCCACCCATCTCCTCACGCTCTACACTCGTGCGCACACACACACACACACACACACACATCCTCTACACCCATCTCCTCACGCTCCACACACACACACACACACACACACACACACACACACACACACACACAGACACACAGACACACACACACACACACACACACACACACACACACACACACACACACACACACACACACACACATCCTCTACACCCATCTCCTCAAGCTCCATACTCACACACACACACACACACATCCTCTACACCCATCTCCTCACGCTCCACACACACACACACACACACACACACATATCCTCTACACCCATCTCCTCACGCTCCACACACACACACACACACACACATCCTCTACACCCATCTCCTCAAGCTGCTCACTTCACGATAACACACATGCTGAGGGGGAGAAATGTTGCTGTGGGAAGCATGGCCGCCACAGAGAACTGAAAACATGGGGAAAAGTCTCTCACTTGATTAGAATATTCCATGACAGAGTATATTGTATGGGAGTACAATTTATGAGAGTATACCTTATGGGAGTATACAGTATGGGAGTACAACTTATGGGAGTATACCTTATGGGAGTATACCTTATGGGAGTATACAGTATGGGAGTACAATTTATGGGAGTATACCTTATGAGTGTATACCTTATGAGTGTATACCTTATGGGAGTATACAGTATGGGACTATATCGTATGGGATTATACAGTATGAGACTATATCGTATGGGAGTACAATTTATGGGAGTATACCTTATGGGAGTATACAGTATGGGACTATATCGTATGGGATTATACAGTATGAGACTATATCGTATGGGAGTACAATTTATGGGAGTATACCTTATGAGTGTATACCTTATGAGTGTATACTTTATGGGATTATACAGTATGGGACTGTATGGGACTGTATTATGGGATTATATCGTATGGGAGCCAGTATGGGTGTATGCGGTAAGGGAGTAGAGAGTATGGAAGTATATCGTCTGGGAGTATATCGTATGGGAGTATATCGTATGGGAGTATATCGTATGGGAGTATATCGTATGGGTGTATATTGTATCGGTGTATGCGGTATGGGAGTAGATAGTATGGGACTATATCGTCTGGGAGTATACCGTATGGGAGTATATCGTATGGGTGTATGCAGTATGGGAGTATATAGTATGGGACTATATCGTCTGGGAGTATACCGTATGGGAGTATATTGTATGGGAGTATATTGTATGGGTGTATGCAGTATGGGAGTACACCGTACGGGAGTGTATCATATGGGAGTAATCAGCGTGGGAGAACACAGGATGGGATTATATAGTATGAGAGTATATGGTATACGAGTAGATAGTATGGAAGTATACAGTACAGGAAGTATACAGGGAGTATGGGGTATGGGAGCAATCAGTATGGGAGTATACAGTACAGGAAATATACAGGGAATATGGGGCATGGGAGCAATCAGTATGGGAGTATATAGATGGGAGTATCAAGTATTGTTGTATGCAATGTGGTAGTATACAGTATGGTATGATACAGTATGGGAGTATACAGTATGGTAGGATACAGTATGGGAGAATACAGTATGGGAGTATACAGTATGGTATGATACAGTATGGGAGTATACAGTATGGTAGTATACAGTATGGTAGTATATACAGTATGGGAGTATACAGTATGGTAGTATACAGTATGGTAGTATATACAGTATGGTAGTATACAGTATGGTAGTATACAGTATGGTAGTATATACAGTATGGTAGTATATACAGTATGGGAGTATACAGTATGGTAGTATACAGTATGGTAGTATTCAGTATGGTAGGATACAGTATGGGAGTATACAGTATGGTAGTATACAGTTTGGTAGTATATAGTATGGTAGTATTCAGTACGGTTGTATACAGTATGGTAGTATGTACAGTATGGTAGTATTCAGTATGGTAGTATACAGTATGGTAGTATACAGTATGGTACTATGTACAGTATGGTAGTGTACAGTATGGTAATGTACAGTATGGTAGTGTACAATATGGCAGTATACAGTATGGTAGTGTACAGTATGGTAGGATACAGTATGGTAGCATACAGTATGGTAGTATGTACAATATGGCAGTATACAGTATGGTAGTGTACAGTATGGTACTATGTACAGTATGGTAGTATACAGTTTGGTAGTATATAGTATGGTAGTATTCAGTACGGTTGTATACAGTATGGTACTATGTACAGTATGGTAGTGTACAGTATGGTAGTGTACAGTATGGTACTATGTACAGTATGGTAGTGTACAGTATGGTAGGATACAGTATGGTAGTATACAGTATGGTAGTATGTACAATATGGCAGTATACAGTATGGTAGGATACAGTATGGTAGGATACAGCATGGTAGTATACAATATTGTAGTATACAGTATGGGAGTATACAGTATGGTAGGATACAGTATGGTAGGATACAGTATGGTAGGATACAGTATGGTAGGATACAGTATGGTAGTATGTACAGTATGGTAGTATGTACAGTATGGTAGTATACAGTATGGTAGGATACAGTATGGTAGGATACAGTATGGTAGGATACAGTATGGTAGGATACAGTATGGTAGTATACAGTACGGGAATGTTGTGAGGACCCCTAATACAGGACCCCTAATACAGGACCCCTAATACAGGATACAGGACCCCTAATACAGGATACAGGACCCCTAATACAGGATACAGGACCCCTAATACAGGATACAGGACCCCTAATACAGGACCCCTAATACAGGATACAGGGCCCCTAATACAGGACCCCTAATACAGGACCCCTAATACAGGATACAGGACCCCTAATACAGGACCCCTAATACAGGACCCCTAATACAGAATACAGGACCCCTAATACAGGATACAGGACCCCTAATACAGGATACAGGACCCCTAATACAGGACCCCTAATACAGGACCCCCTAATACAGGATACAGGACCCCTAATACAGGATACAGGACCCCTAATACAGGATACAGGACCCCTAATACAGGATACAGGACCCCTAATACAGGACCCCTAATACAGGACCCCTAATACAGGATACAGGACCCCTAATACAGGATACAGGACCCCTAATACAGGACCCCTAATACAGGACCCCTAATACAGAATACAGGACCCCTAATACAGAATACAGGACCCCTAATACAGGATACAGGACCCCTAATACAGGACCCCTAATACAGGATACAGGACCCCTAATACAGGATAACTACAGGACCCCTAATACAGGATACAGACCCTAATACAGGATACAGGACCCCTAATACAGGACCCCTAATACAGGACCCCTAATACAGGATACAGACCCCTAATACAGGACCCCTAAAAGTACAGGACCCCTAAATACAGGATACAGGACCCCTAATACAGGACCCCTAATACAGGATACAGGACCCCTAATACAGGACCCCTAATACAGGACCCCTAATACAGAATACAGGACCCCTAAAACAGGATACAGGACCCCTAATACAGGATACAGGACCCCTAATACAGGACCCCTAATACAGGACCCCTAATACAGGATACAGGACCGCTAATACAGGATACAGGACCCTAATACAGGATACAGGACCCCTAATACAGGATACAGGACCCCTAATACAGGACCCCTAATACAGGACCCCTAATACAGGATACAGGACCCCTAATACAGAATACAGGACCCCTAATACAGGATACAGGACCCCTAATACAGGACCCCTAATACAGGACCCCTAATACAGGATACAGGACCCTAATACAGGATACAGGACCCCGAATACAGGATACAGGACCCCTAATACAGGACCGCTAATACAGGATACAGGACCCCTAATACAGGATACAGGACCCCTAATACAGGATACAGGACCCCTAATACAGGACCCCTAATACAGGACCCCTAATACAGGATACAGGACCCCTAATACAGAATACAGGACCCCTAATACAGGATACAGGACCCCTAATACAGGACCCCTAATACAGGACCCCTAATACAGGATACAGGACCCCTAATACAGGATACAGGACCCCGAATACAGGATACAGGACCCCTAATACAGGACCCCTAATACAGGATACAGGACCCCTAATGGTCATGAAGAAATCAATATACTATGTACTGTAGATCCCCTCCCATCATGACCATGAATAATAGTGTATACTATATACTATAGATCCCCTCCCATCATGACCATGAATAATACTGTATACTATATACTATAGATCCCCTCCCATCATGACCATGAATAATACTGTATACTATATACTATAGATCCCCTCCCATCATGACCATGAATAATACTGTATACTATATACTATAGATCCCCTCCCATCATGGCCATGAATAATACTGTATACTATATACTATAGATCCCCTCCCATCATGACCATGAATAATACTGTAAACTATATACTATAGATCCCCTCCCATCATGACCATGAATAATACTGTATACTATATACTATAGATCCCCTCCCATCATGACCATGAATAATACTGTATACTATATACTATAGATCCCCTCCCATCATGACCATGAATAATACTGTAAACTATATACTATAGATCCCCTCCCATCATGACCATGAATAATACTGTAAACTATATACTATAGATCCCCTCCCATCATGACCATGAATAATACTGTATACTATATACTATAGATCCCCTCCCATCATGGCCATGAATAATACTGTATACTATATACTATAGATCCCCTCCCATCATGACCATGAATAATACTGTATACCATATACTGTAGATCCCCTCCCATCATGGCCATGAATAATACTGTATACTATATACTATAGATCCCCTCCCATCATGGCCATGAATAATACTGTATACTATATACTATAGATCCCCTCCCATCATGAAGAAAACTGTATTCTACATAAAATATACTGTAGATCCCCTCCCGTCATGGCCATGAATAATACTGTATACTATATACTATAGATCCCCTCCCATCATGACCATGAATAATACTGTATACTATATACTATAGATCCCCTCCCATCATGAAGAAAACTGTATTCTACATAAAATATACTGTAGATCCCCTCCCGTCATGACCATGAATAATACTGTATACTATATACTATAGATCCCCTCCCGTCATGGCCATGAATAATACTGTAAACTATATACTATAGATCCCCTCCCATCATGACCATGAATAATACTGTATACTATATACTATAGATCCCCTCCCATCATGACCATGAATAATACTATAGGACCCCTCCCATCATGACCATGAATAATACTGTAGGACCCCTAATAAAGCGATCAGTATTTCCAGATGAGCAAATCTACAATTAGCACTGTTTTATGAACAAATGTGTGATCCTGCGTTTAACGATATGACAGCCTCGTAGAAACACCCACACCGCTCCGACACGGGTGGTGCTCTGGATATGACCCCTGGTTACGGCTCTCCGGGTGACTGCGGCGTGCGGGGGACGACGAGAGGAAGTGGCGAGGGGGAGAACAGTCACGTTGGCGTAAAATCGGGGCCCGTCGCGAGCAGTAAAAGAGATATTTACTGTAAATCTTCAGCAGATGGGGAGAGATAAAAATCACCAACACAATCAAGAGGTGCTTTAGAGCTGCTCACACATCTGTTACTAGGGAGAGCAGGAGGGAGAGAAGGGAGGGGTAGAACTAGAGAGAGAGAGAGAGAAAGAGACAGACAGACAGACAGAAGACAGACAGACAGACAGACAGACAGACAGACAGACAGACAGACAGACAGACAGACAGACAGACAGACAGACAGACAGACAGACAGACAGACAGACAGACAGACAGACAGATAGATAGATAGATAGATAAGATAGATAGATAGATAGATAGATAGATAGATAGATAGATAGATAGATAGATAGATAGATAGATAGATAGATAGATAGATAGATAGATAGATAGATAGATAGATAGATAGATAGATAGATAGATAGATAGATAGATAGATAGATAGATAGATAGATAGATAGATAGATAGATAGATAGATAGATAGATAGATAGATAGATAGATAGATAGATAGATAGATAGATAGATAGATAGATAGATAGACAGATAGACAGATAGACAGATAGATTGATGGGAAGCATAGAACGAGAGATAGAGAAGGGGAAGCGGAGTGAGAGAGAGAGAGAGAGAGAGAGAGAGAGAGAGAGAGAGAGAGAGAATTGGCGAGGCGGAAAAAGCAAGAATAATTTCACAAAGATTCCATTAGCAAAATGGGTTTCCAGCCAACTAGTTCACATAATACTGATAGTATATGTAACGCTCCGGCTGTCGTGGGTGTGGAGTCAGACGCAGGAAACAGGGAGTGCAATGCTGTGCTCTTTAAAACTTCTTGGATATAGGGGGCGCTATTTAAATTTTTGGATGAAAAACGTTCCCGTTTTAAACAAGATATTTTGTCACGAAAAGATGCTCGACTATGCATATAATTGACAGCTTTGGAAAGAAAACACTCTGACGTTTCCAAAACTGCTAAGATATTGTCTGTGAGTGCCACAGAACTGTTGTTACAGGCGAAACCCAGATAAAAATCCAATCAGGAAGTGCCGCATTTTTTAAAACCGCCTCATGCCAATGACTCCTTATATGGCTGTGAAGGAGCTAGGAGTCAGCTTACGTTTTCCACGTTTTCCCCAAGGTGTCTGCAGCATTGTGACGTCTTTTTAGGCATTTCCATTGGAGAATGGCTGTAAGAGACCATATAGGGCAAGTGGACACATGGTGTCTCCCGCAGAAAACCTTGCGTAAAAATACTGAGGTAGCCATTTTTCCAATCGTTTCTTATGAGAAACCAACTGCCTCCACGGATATACTTCTCTGATAGAGTTCAGTGTGTCAAATCGGAGGGTCTGCTGTCCGGACCTCTGGCAGTCTCTATGGGGGTGCCACAGGGTTCAATTCTTGGACCGACTCTCTTCTCTGTATACATCAATGAGGTCGCTCTTGCTGCTGGTGAGTCTCTGATCCACCTCTACGCAGACGACACCATTCTGTATACTTCCGGCCCTTCTTTGGACACTGTGTTAACAACCCTCCAGGCAAGCTTCAATGCCATACAACTCTCCTTCCGTGGCCTCCAATTGCTCTTAAATACAAGTAAAACTAAATGCATGCTCTTCAACCGATCGCTACCTGCACCTACCCGCCTGTCCAACATCACTACTCTGGACGGCTCTGACTTAGAATACGTGGACAACTACAAATACTTAGGTGTCTGGTTAGACTGTAAACTCTCCTTCCAGACCCATATCAAACATCTCCAATCCAAAGTTAAATCTAGAATTGGCTTCCTATTTCGCAACAAAGCATCCTTCACTCATGCTGCCAAACATACCCTTGTAAAACTGATCATCCTACCTATCCTCGACTTTGGCGATGTCATTTACAAAATAGCAGTCTATCACAGTGCAATCCGTTTTGTCACCAAAGCCCCATATACTACCCACCATTGCGACCTGTACGCTCTCGTTGGCTGGCCCTCGCTTCATACTCGTCGCCAAACCCACTGGCTCCATGTCATCTACAAGACCCTGCTAGGTAAAGTGCTCCCTTATCTCAGCTCGCTGGTCACCATAGCATCTCCCACCTGTAGCACACGCTCCAGCAGGTATATCTCTCTAGTCACCCCAGAAACCAATTCTTTCTTTGGCCTCCTCTCCTTCCAGTTCTCTGCTGCCAATGACTGGAACGAACTACAAAAATCTCTGGAAACTGGAAACACTTATCTCCCTCACTAGCTTTTAAGCACCAACTGTAAGAGCAGCTCACAGATTACTGCACCTGTACATAGCCCACCTATAATTTAGCCCAAACAACTACCTCTTTCCCAACTGTATTTAATTTATTTATTTATTTTGCTCCTTTGCACCCCATTATTTTTGTTTCTACTTTGCACATTCTTCCATTGCAAAACTACCATTCCAGTGTTTACTTGCTATATTGTATTTACTTCGCCACCATGGCCTTTTTTGCCTTTACCTCCCTTCTCACCTCATTTGCTCACATTGTATATAGACTTGTTTATACTGTATTATTGACTGTATGTTTGTTTTACTCCATGTGTAACTCTGTGTCGTTAAATCTGTCGAACTGCTTTGCTTTATCTTGGCCAGGTCGCAATTGTAAATGAGAACTTGTTCTCAACTTGCCCACCTGGTTAAATAAAGGTGTTCTCAACTAGCCTACCTGGTTAAATAAGGTGTTCTCAACTAGCCTACCTGGTTAAATAAAGGTGTTCTCAACTAGCCTACCTGGTTAAATAAAGGTGTTCTCAACTAGCCTACCTGGTTAAATAAAGGTGTTCTCAACTAGCCTACCTGGTTAAATAAAGGTGTTCTCAACTAGCCTACCTGGTTAAATAAAGGTGTTCTCAACTAGCCTACCTGGTTAAATAAAGGTGTTCTCAACTAGCCTACCTGGTTAAATAAAGGTGGTTCTCAACTGGCCTACCTGGTTAAATAAAGGTGTTCTCAACTAGCCTACCTGGTTAAATAAAGGTGTTCTCAACTAGCCTACCTGGTTAAATAAAGGTGTTCTCAAACTAGCCTACCTGGTTAAATAAAGGTGTTCTCAACTAGCCTACCTGGTTAAATAAAGGTGTTCTCAACTAGCCTACCTGGTTAAATAAAGGTGTTCTCAACTGGCCTACCTGGTTAAATAAAGGTGTTCTCAACTAGCCTACCTGGTTAAATAAAGGTGTTCTCAACTAGCCTACCTGGTTAAATAAAGGTGTTCTCAGCTGGCCTACCTGGTTAAATAAAGGTGTTCTCAGCTGGCCTACCTGGTTAAATAAAGGTGTTCTCAGCTGGCCTACCTGGTTTAAATAAAGGTGTTCTCAACTGGCCTACCTGGTTAAATAAAGGTGTTCTCAGCTGGCCTACCTGGTTAAATAAAGGTGTTCTCAACTAGCCTACCTGGTTAAATAAAGGTGTTCTCAACTAGCCTACCTGGTTAAATAAAGGTGTTCTCAACTAGCCTACCTGGTTAAATAAAGGTGTTCTCAACTAGCCTACCTGGTTAAATAAAGGTGTTCTCAACTAGCCTACCTGGTTAAATAAAGGTGTTCTCAACTAGCCTACCTGGTTAAATAAAGGTGTTCTCAACTGGCCTACCTGGTTAATTAAAGGTGTTCTCAACTGGCCTACCTGGTTAAATAAAGGTGTTCTCAACTAGCCTACCTGGTTAAATAAAGGTGTTCAACTAGCCTACCTGGTGAAATAAAGGTGTTCTCAACTAGCCTACCTGGTTAAATAAAGGTGTTCTCAACTAGCCTACCTGGTTAAATAAAGGTGTTCAACTAGCCTACCTGGTGAAATAAAGGTGTTCTCAACTAGCCTACCTGGTTAAATAAAGGTGTTCTCAACTAGCCTACCTGGTTAAATAAAGGTGTTCAACTAGCCTACCTGGTTAAATAAAGGTGTTCTCAACTAGCCTACCTGGTGAAATAAAGGTGTTCTCAACTAGCCTACCTGGTTAAATAAAGGTGTTCTCAACTAGCCTACCTGGTTAAATAAAGGTGTTCTCAACTAGCCTACCTGGTGAAATAAAGGTGTTCTAAAACTAGCCTACCTGGTTAAATAAAGGTGTTCTCAACTAGCCTACCTGGTTAAATAAAGGTGTTCTCAACTAGCCTACCTGGTTAAATAAAGGTGTTCTCAGCTGGCCTACCTGGTTAAATAAAGGTGTTCTCAACTAGCCTACCTGGTTAAATAAGGTGTTCTCAACTAGCCTACCTGGTTAAATAAAGGTGTTCTCAACTAGCCTACCTGGTTAAATAAGGTGTTTTCAACTAGCCTACCTGGTTAAATAAAGGTGTTCTCAACTAGCCTACCTGGTTAAATAAAGGTGTTCTCAACTAGCCTACCTGGTTAAATAAAGGTGTTCTCAGCTGGCCTACCTGGTTAAATAAAGGTGTTCTCAACCAGCCTACCTGGTTAAATAAAGGTGTTCTCAACTAGTCTACCAGGTTAAATAAAGGTGTTCTCAACTAGCCTACCTGGTTAAATAAAGGTGTTCTCAACTAGCCTACCTGGTTAAATAAAGGTGTTCTCAACTGGCCTACCTGGTTAAATAAAGGTGTTCTCAACTAGCCTACCTGGTTAAATAAAGGTGTTCTCAACTAGCCTACCTGGTTAAATAAAGGTGTTCTCAGCTGGCCTACCTGGTTAAATAAAGGTGTTCTCAGCTGGCTTACCTGGTTAAATAAAGGTGTTCTCAGCTGGCCTACCTGGTTAAATAAAGGTGTTCTCAACTGGCCTACCTGGTTAAATAAAGGTGTTCTCAGCTGGCCTACCTGGTTAAATAAAGGTGTTCTCAACTAGCCTACCTGGTTAAATAAAGGTGTTCTCAACTAGCCTACCTGGTTAAATAAAGGTGTTCTCAACTAGCCTACCTGGTTAAATAAAGGTGTTCTCAACTAGCCTACCTGGTTAAATAAAGGTGTTCTCAACTAGCCTACCTGGTTAAATAAAGGTGTTCTCAACTAGCCTACCTGGTTAAATAAAGGTGTTCTCAACTGGCCTACCTGGTTAAATAAAGGTGTTCTCAACTAGCCTACCTGGTTAAATAAAGGTGTTCTCAACTAGCCTACCTGGTTAAATAAAGGTGTTCAACTAGCCTACCTGGTTAAATAAAGGTGTTCTCAACTAGCCTACCTGGTTAAATAAAGGTGTTCTCAGCTGGCCTACCTGGTTAAATAAAGGTGTTCTCAACTAGCCTACCTGGTTAAATAAAGGTGTTCTCAACTAGCCTACCTAGTTAAATAAAGGTGTTCTCAACTAGCCTACCTGGTTAAATAAAGGTGTTCTCAACTAGCCTACCTGGTTAAATAAAGGTGTTCTCAACTAGCCTACCTGGTTAAATAAAGGTGTTCTCAACTAGCCTACCTGGTTAAATAAAGGTGTTCTCAACTGGCCTACCTGGTTAAATAAAGGTGTTCTCAACTAGCCTACCTGGTTAAATAAAGGTGTTCTCAACTAGCCTACCTGGTTAAATAAAGGTGTTCTCAGCTGGCCTACCTGGTTAAATAAAGGTGTTCTCAGCTGGCCTACCTGGTTAAATAAAGGTGTTCTCAGCTGGCCTACCTGGTTAAATAAAGGTGTTCTCAACTGGCCTACCTGGTTAAATAAAGGTGTTCTCAGCTGGCCTACCTGGTTAAATAAAGGTGTTCTCAACTAGCCTACCTGGTTAAATAAAGGTGTTCTCAACTAGCCTACCTGGTTAAATAAAGGTGTTCTCAACTAGCCTACCTGGTTAAATAAAGGTGTTCTCAACTAGCCTACCTGGTTAAATAAAGGTGTTCTCAACTAGCCTACCTGGTTAAATAAAGGTGTTCTCAACTAGCCTACCTGGTTAAATAAAGGTGTTCTCAACTAGCCTACCTGGTTAAATAAAGGTGTTCTCAACTGGCCTACCTGGTTAAATAAAGGTGTTCTCAACTAGCCTACCTGGTTAAATAAAGGTGTTCTCAACTAGCCTACCTGGTTAAATAAAGGTGTTCAACTAGCCTACCTGGTTAAATAAAGGTGTTCTCAACTAGCCTACCTGGTTAAATAAAGGTGTTCTCAGCTGGCCTACCTGGTTAAATAAAGGTGTTCTCAACTAGCCTACCTGGTTAAATAAAGGTGTTCTCAACTAGCCTACCTGGTTAAATAAAGGTGTTCTCAACTAGCCTACCTGGTTAAATAAAGGTGTTCTCAACTAGCCTACCTGGTTAAATAAAGGTGTTCTCAACTAGTCTACCTGGTTAAATAAAGGTGTTCTCAACTAGCCTACCTGGTTAAATAAAGGTGTTCTCAACTAGTCTACCTGGTTAAATAAAGGTGTTCTCAACTAGTCTACCTGGTTAAATAAAGGTGTTCTCAACTAGCCTACCTGGTTAAATAAAGGTGTTCTCAACTAGTCTACCTGGTTAAATAAAGGTGTTCTCAACTAGCCTACCTGGTTAAATAAAGGTGTTCTCAACTAGCCTACCTGGTTAAATAAAGGTGTTCTCAACTGGCCTACCTGGTTAAATAAAGGTGTTCTCAACTAGCCTACCTGGTTAAATAAAGGTGTTCTCAACTAGCCTACCTGGTTAAATAAAGGTGTTCTTAACTAGCCTACCTGGTTAAATAAAGGTGTTCTCAACTAGCCTACCTGGTTAAATAAAGGTGTTCTCAACTAGCCTACCTGGTTAAATAAAGGTGTTCTCAACTAGCCTACCTGGTTAAATAAAGGTGTTCTTAACTAGCCTACCTGGTTAAATAAAGGTGTTCTCAACTAGCCTACCTGGTTAAATAAAGGTGTTCTCAACTAGCCTACCTGGTTAAATAAAGGTGTTCTCAACTAGCCTACCTGGTTAAATAAAGGGTTCTCAACTGGCCTACCTGGTTAAATAAAGGTGTTCTCAACTAGCCTACCTGGTTAAATAAAGGTGAAATAAAAATACAAATAAATATTTTATATATTTATTTATTGTTAAAAACACCTTGAGGATGGATCCTAAACAACGTTTGTGTGTTTCTGTCGATGTTATGGAGCAAATTTTGAAAAAAGTTTGCTGTTATAGTTGAAGTATTTTTGGTCGATTTCTCAGCCAAGCAGGATGAACAGACAGTTATTCGCCTACAGAAATAAGATTTTTGGAAAAAAGGAACATTTGCTATCTAACTGGGTGACTCCTGAGTGAAAGCATCGGAAGTTCTTCAAGGTTAAATGATTTAATTTGGTTGCTTTTCTTATTTTTGTGAAAATGTTGCCCGCTGCCAGCACAGCCTAGCATAGCATTATGCCATGCTAAACTTACACAAATGCTTGTCTAGCGTTGGCTGTAACGCATATTTTGAAAATCTGAGACGACAGTGTTGTTAACAAAAGGCTAAGCTTGTGTTTGAATATATTTATTTCATTTCATTTGCGGTTTTCATGAATAGGAAACTTTGCGTGATTACGCTCCCGGATACGGGATTGCTCGACGCTAGAGGTTAATGCACAAACGCAACACTGGGTGCTCACAACCAAACTGCCCCAAACATGGGGGACGAAAATAGTACAGAAATACACGACCAGGAACAAACACGTTCCTCTACTACAGAACCGAAGGTCCCAATAATTAATCCCGCACAAAGAAACAGGCGGGCCGGCTGTCTAAAGAAGCCCAACTAATCATCACGAACAGGTGCTACTAATAAACATACAAGGAGGGGGAGGAAAGACGATCAGTGGCAGCTAATAGGCCGGTGACGACGACCGGCGAGCGCCACCCGACCGGGAAGGGAAGCCACCCTCGGTCGGACTCGTGACAGTATACCTGTACATAATACTGATAGTATACCTGTACATAATACTGATAGTATACTGTACATAATACTGATAGTATACTGTACATAATACTGATAGTATACTGTACATAATACTGATAGTATACCTGTACATAATACTGATAGTATACCTGTACATAATACTGATAGTATACTGTACATAATACTGATAGTATACCGGTATATAATACTGATAGTATGCCTGTACATAATACTGATAGTATACTGTACATAATACTGATAGTATACCTGTACATAATACTGATAGTATACCTGTATATAATACTGATGGTATGCCTGTACATAATACTGATAGTATACCTGTACATAATACTGATAGTATACTGTACATAATACTGATAGTATACCTGTACATAATACTGATAGTATACCTGTACATAATACTGATAGTATACTGTACATAATACTGATAGTATACTGTACATAATACTGATAGTATACCTGTACATAATAGTGATAGTATACTGTACATAATAGTGATAGTATACTGTACATAATAGTGATAGTGTACTGTACATAATACTGAAACACAGGGGAAAATATGCCATTTACATTTGAAATGGTCACACTACATACAGAGTAATGCGCGCTTATAAGAGTTAATACACTATATTAACTAACTCTACCACTCCACCATCTCTACACCATCACTTCACCTGCACTGTGTTAACTCTATCACTACACCATCACTCCACCATCACTACACCTGCACTGTGTTAACTCTATCACTACACCATCACTCCACCATCACTACCTGCACTGTGTTAACTCTATCACTACACCATCACTCCACCATCACTACACCATCACTACACCATCACTACACCTACACTGTGTTAACTCTACCACTCCACCATCACCCCACCTACACTGTGTTAACTCTATCACTACCCCATCACTACACCATCACTGTGTTATCTCTACCACTACCCCATCACTACACCATCACTCCACTGTCACTACACCTACACTGTGTTAACTCTACCACTACCCCATCACTACCCCATCACTACACCATCACTGTGTTATCTCTACCACTACCCCATCACTACACCATCACTCCACTGTCACTACACCTACACTGTGTTAACTCTACCACTACCCCATCACTACACCATCACTACACCATGACTCCACCATCACTCCACCATCACTACACCTACACTGTGTTAACTCTACCACTGCACCGTCACTACACCATCACTCCACCATCACTCCACCATCACTACACCATCACTCCACCATCACTCCACCATCACTACACCATCACTACACCATCACTACACCATCACTGTGTTAACTCTACCACTACCCCATCACTACACCATCACTCCACCATCACTACATCTACACTGTGTTAACTCTACCACTACCCCATCACTCCACCATCACTCCACCATCACTCCACCATCACTACACCATCACTCCACCATCACTACACCTACACTGTGTTAACTCTACCACTACCCCATCACTACACCATCACTCCACCATCATTCCACCATCACTCCACCATCACTCCACCATCACTACACCTACACTGTGTTAACTCTACCACTACCCCATCACTACACCATCACTCCACCATCACTACACCTACACTGTGTTAACTCTACCACTACCCCATCACTACACCATCACTCCACCATCACTCCACCATCACTCCACCATCACTCCACCATCACTACACCTACACTGTGTTAACTCTACCACCACACCATCACTACACCATCGCTATACCATCACTCCACCATCACTTCACCGTCACTACACCTACACTGTGTTAACTCCAACACTACCCCATCACTACACCATCACTCCACCATCACTACACCTACACTGTGTTAACTCTACCACCACACCATCACTATATCATCACTATACCTATACTGTGTTAACTCTACAACTCCACCATCACTACACCATCACTATACCTATACTGTGTTAACTCTACCACTCTACCATCACCCCACCATCACTATACCTATACTGTGTTAAATCTACAACTCCACCATCACTATACCTATACTGTGTTAACTCTACCACTCCACCATCACCCCACCATCACTGTGTTAACTCTACCACTACACCATCACTACACCATCACTGCATTAACTCTACCACTACCCCATCACTACACCATCACTGTGTTAACTCTACCACTACCCCATCACTACACCATCACTGTGTTAACTCTGCCACTACCCCATCACTACACCATCACTGTGTTAACTCTACCACTACCCCATCACCCCACCTACACTGTGTTAACTCTACCACTACACCATCACACCACCTACACTGTGTTAACTCTACCACTACACCATCACCCCACCTACACTGTGTTAACTCTACCACTACACCACCACTACACCATCACCCCACCTACACTGTGTTAACTCTACCACTACACCATCACTCCACCATCACTCCACCATCACCCCACCTACACTGTGTTAACTCTACCACTACACCATCACCCCACCACCACTACAACTACAATGTGTTAACTCTACCACTACACCATCACTACACCATCACTACACCATCACTACACCATCACCCCACCTACACTGTGTTAACTCTACCACTACCCCATCACTACACCCCATCGTTAAACCTACACTGTGTTAACTCTACCACTACACCATCACAACACCATCACTCCACCATTTCTACACCATCACTATACCTACACTGTGTTAACTCTACCACTACACCATCACTATACCTACACTGTGTTAACTCTACCACTACACCATCACTCCACCATCACTACACCATCACTATACCTACACTGTGTTAACTCTACCACTACCCCATCACTACACCATCACTCCACCATCACTACACCATCACTATACCTATACTGTGTTAACTCTACCAATCCACCATCACTACACAATCACTATACCTACACTGTGTTAACTCTACCACCACACCATCACTACACCATCACTACACCATCACTCCACCATCACTACACCATCACTATACCTACCCTGTGTTAACTCTACCACCACACCATCACTACACCATCACTACACCATCACTACACCATCACTCCACCATCACCCCACCTACACTGTGTTAACTCTACCACTACACCATCACCCCACCTACACTGTGTTGACTCTATCACTACACCATCACTACACCATCACCCCACCTACACTGTGTTAACTCTACCACTCCACCACCACTACACCATCACAATACCTACACTGTGTTAACTCTACCACTACACCATCACTCCACCATCACTAGACCATCACTATACCTACACTGTGTTAACTCTACCACTACCCCATCACTACACCATCACTCCACCATCACTACACCTACACTGCGTTAACTCTACCACTACACCATCACTACACCATCACTCCACCATCACTACACCATCACTATACCTATACTGTGTTAACTCTACCAATCCACCATCACTACACCATCACTATACCTACACTGTGTTAACTCTACCACCACACCATCACTACACCATCACTACACCATCACTCCACCATCACTACACCATCACTATACCTATACTGTGTTAACTCTACCACTCCACCATCACTACACCATCACTATACCTACACTGTGTTAACTCTACCACCACACCATCACTACACCATGACTACACCATCACTGTGTTAAATCTACCACTACACCATCACTACACCATCACTACACCATCACTCCACCATCACTACACCATCACTATACCTACACTGTGTTAACTCTACCACCACACCATCACTATACCATCACTACACCATCACTCCACCATCACCCCACCTACACTGTGTTAACTCTACCACTCCACCACCACTACACCATCACCCCACCTACACTGTGTTAACTCTATCACTACACCATCACCCCACCTACACTGTGTTAACTCTATCACTACACCATCACTACACCATCACCCCACCTACACTGTGTTAACTCTACCACTACACCATCACTACACCATCACCCCACCTACACTGTGTTAACTCTACCACAACACCATCACTACACCATCACTACACCATCACTATACCTACACTGTGTTAACTCTACCACTACACCATCACTCCACCATCACTACACCATCACTATACCTACACTGTGTTAACTCTACCACTACCCCATCACCCCACCATCACTGTGTTAACTCTATCACTACACCATCACTATACCTATACTGTGTTAACTCTACCACTACACCATCACTACACCATCACTACACCTACACTGTGTTAACTCTACCACTACACCATCACTACACCTACACTGTGTTAACTCTACCACTACACCATCACTACACCATCACTACACCATCCCTATACCTACACTGTATTAACTCTACCACTACACCATCACTATACCTATACTGTGTTAACTCTACCACTACACCATCACTACACCATCACTACACCTACACTGTGTTAACTCTACCACTACACCATCACTACACCTACACTGTGTTAACACTACCACTACACCATCACTACACCATCACTACACCATCACTATACCTACACTGTATTAACTCTACCACTACACCATCACTACACCATCACTATACCTACACTGTATTAACTCTACCACTACACCATCACTACACCATCACTACACCATCACTGTGTTAACTCTACCACTCCACCATCAGCCCACCTACACTGTGTTAACTCTACCATCTCTGTTCCCACCCACACTGGTCCCTCCCATCTCATCTCTGTTCCCACCCACACTGGTCCCTCCCATCTCATCTCTGTTCCCACCCACACTGGTCCCTTCCATCCCATCTCTGTTCCCACCCACACTGGTCCCTCCCATCTCATCTCTGTTCCCACCCACACTGGTCCTTCCCATCCCATCTCTGTTCCCACCCACACTGGTCCCTCCCATCCCATCTCTGTTCCCACCCACACTGGTCCCTCCCATCTCATCTCTGTTCCCACCCACACTGGTCCCTCCCATCCCAACTCTGTTCCCACCCACACTGGTCCCTCCCATCCCATCTCTGTTCCCACCCACACTGGTCCCTCCCATCCCATCTCTGTTCCCACCCACACTGGTCCCTCCCATCCCATCTCGGTTCCCACCCACACTGGTCCCTCCCATCTCATCTCTGTTCCCACCCACACTGGCCCCTCCCATCCCATCTCTGTTCCCACCCACACTGGTCCCTCCCATCTCATCTCTGTTCCCACCCACACTGGTCCATCCCATCTCATCCCAGTAGTAGCCATTGTGAATTGGATAGATGCTTGGTGTAATTGATGCTGTCTCGCTGATTTAAGTATAGGCAGTGTTAAGCGTGGTAAGGGAAAGGTGGGGCAGAAGATGGATGGCACCGTGCACTAATGAAGATGGATGGCACCATGGACTGATGAAGGTGGATGGCACCGTGGACTGATGAAGGTGGATGACACCTCGGACTGATGAAGATGGATGGCAGCGTGGACTGATGAAGGTGGATGGCACCGTGGACTGATGAAGGTGGATGGCACCGTGGACTGATGAAGGTGGATGGCACCGTGGACTGATGAAGATGGATGGCACCGTGGACTGATGAAGATGGATGGCACTATGGACTGATGAAGATGGATGGCAGCGTGGACTGATGAAGGTGGATGGCACCGTGGACTGATGAAGATGGATGGCACCGTGGACGGATGAAGGTGGATGGCACCGTGGACTGATGAAGATGGATGGCACCGTGGACTGATGAAAATGGATGGCACTATGGACTGATGAAGATGGATGGCACCGTGTACTGATGAAGGTGGATGACACCGCGGACTGATGAAGGTGGATGGCACCGTGTACTGATGAAGATGGATGACACCGCGGACTGATGAAAATGAGTGTTCTGTCTTCCTCCCGTTCTCTATTCTCTCTCCAGCTGATTCCATTATCTATGCTCTTTGATGTAGTTTCTCCCCATTTCTGTTTTTTTTCTTTGAGTCCTATTGTGTTCGTCTTTTATCTCTCTCTCTTTTCCCTCAACATCCCACACATTTTAGAGCAACTCAGGACATTTCATATACAGAGAACGTGTGAGAATACCAGACATAAATTATGTAATGGTTGGTTCACTGTTGGGTTTCCTTTAATAGGAGCAGGCCTGCGGCTGGTGGCCACCAGCGGGTCACTGACAAGACATTGACAGCTTACTGTAATGATCTGACTGGAATAATTCTTGTTCAATTTACTTTACATGAAAGAAACAGAGACCAGGCGGCGTCCTAAAATGAGATTATATCCCCTAGATAGTGCACTATAAAAGTAGTGTATTATACAGAGAATAGGGTGCCATTTGGGACACAGACCAGGAGAGTGAGTGGCCTCTACGAATAATCACTGATAAACTGCCTGGGAAGACATTAGACTTTCTTCTACACTGGTCCATTTACCAGAAGAGAAGAGGTATCTACACTGGTCCATTTACCAGAAGAGAAGAGGTATCTACACTGGTCCATTTACCAGAAGAGAAGAGGTATCTACACTGGTCCATTTACCAGAAGAGAAGAGGTATTTACACTGGTCCATTTACCAGAATCCAAGGCCTTTTCACTACATTTGATCTTTACAAGGTAGAATGGAAGATTATGGAGGTTTATGGAACATAACCAATGGTGTGATCTGTCTGTCTGGGAGACTGTCTGGGAGACTGTCTTGGAGACAGTCTGTTAGACTGTCTGGGAGACTGTCTTGGGAGACTGTCTGGGAGACTGTATTGGAGACTGTCTTGGAGACTGTCTGGGAGACTGTCTTTGAGACCGTCTTTGAGACTGTCTGGGAGACTATCTGGGAGACTGTCTGGGAGACTGTCTTGGAGACTGTCTGGGCGACTGTCTTGGAGACTGTCTGGGAGACTCTCTTGGAGACTGTCTGGGAGACTGTCTTGTAGGCTGTCTTGGAGACTGTCTTGGAGACTGTCGGGGAGACTGTCGGGGAGACTGTCTGGGAGACTGTCTTGGAGACTATCTGGGAGACTGTCTTGGAGACTATCTGGGAGACTGTCTGGGAGACTGTCTTGTAGATTGTCTGGGAGACTGTCTTGGAGACTGTCTTGGAGACTGTCTGGGGTTACCACTGAATCTACAGTACACTGTCTTTTTGGCATTCCATGGTTCCAGAACACGGTTCCCAGTTACCCAGAGTTCCAATTGTCATGTCAAATTTAAATCACTAGTCATACACATTTTGGACCGTTAATTAGTTATCTTAACTGTCATGTCTGAAGACATTTCCCTAGATGTTGTTTGATATACTGTTTGTTCTTCATTTTAGGGATATTAAATAAGACAAACAACAATGAGCTAAAATGATATGTGATCTTAACCCTCCTGTTGTGTTTGTTTCATGTTAATTAATTCTGTGTTCCCGGTCCAAAATGGCCGCCCCCTTTACAGCTGATTATAAATCCATAATAATCCATATATTATCACCTAATGTTGTGTTACATCTTTCTATCAACTTAAGTTCTTCTGAACATTACACGTGAAAATTACATGTTTTGTACTTCTATTTTCTATTTATGGCCTGTAGGCCTCATTGACCTGAGCTCATACAACTAGTTTTGGAGTAGAAAAAGCATAATGTATGAATTATTTTGACTATAACAAATACTCAGATTAAACAAATTGTGCTTTTTATCACAGACTACTTTGTGTCAAAGTTCAACAAGGACTCTCTCCTCTTCACCATTGTCGTGATCAAATATATGATCAAGAGCCTCACATACAGTATATTGTTTGGTCATTGTGCTGCCACAGAATGAATTGTGATCAAGGCCTCAAATAAGCTTTATATACCAGAGCTGTGAGAAAAGTTGTATATATTATAGAAACAATGTTGCGATTGTTTGTGAGAATTCCAACAGGTTTGGTTCCTATGGGGGAAAGATTCTATTGGGGAAAGGTTCCTGTGGGGGTTGCCATGGAAGCCAAGAAGGGGGATGAGGTGTGTGTGTGTGTGTGTGCGTGTGTGCGTGTGTGCGTGTGTGTGTGTGCACGCGCTCTCATACACACATGCATGAGGGGTTCTGGGAGAGGAAGTGTGTCCATCTGATGAATGGTTATTAACAATGCCTGAACTCAATTTTATACACTAATTGTAGTCTCACCCGTTCATTTCTAATGAAGGGTAATGTTTTGACCTGGAACACCACAGGTGGACAAAAGTTCAATAAAACACCTAAAATGTAATGAAAATCATCAACATGTATTTTGTGTGTTCAGATGCCTTGTGTGGACAAACTCATGGATCCTTATGACAATCAGATTAAATTAATTACATTTTGTCAGAGAGAAAACTTGTAAATCGTTCCAATTCGTCCGGAACACAGCAGGAGGGTTAACGTTCAATCCAGACACGGTCCATAATTATTTGAATATATGCAAAGAATAAAGAACACTATGATTACACACAGTTCCTCAAACTTCCACATATTTTACGACCAAACTAAATATTTATGACTAGGAATAGAATAGTTTATCTGAGATGAGACTCATCCCAAATGAAACCCTATGTCCTATATGAACGGCACTACTTTTGACCAGAGTTACGCATAGGGAATAGGGTGCCATTTGGGACTCATGTCTGTTGACTCTGTGCTTTTCCATCTGGGCTCGTTAAGTCTCAGTTCCTCTGAAGAGGCCCTTAAACCTCCAATTATATTCAGGAACTGTCAGCAGACTTCTAACAAGGCCAATTCCCCTTCATACCTTTCATATGGTAGCAATTCTAAGGACCACAATGGAACAAATGCAAAAACAAAACCAAAAAAATACAAACAATTAAAGTAAGAAAGTTAATTACAGATGAGTCTCTTCTTAGTAGTGTTCCATACTAACAAGAGACTTGGGACTGCATCCCAAATGAAACCCTATTCCCTATATAGTGCACTACTTTAGACCAGAGCCCTATAGAACCCTATTCCCTATATAGTACACTACTTTAGACCAGAGCCCTATGGAACCCTATTCCCTATATAGTGCACTACTTTAGACCAGAGCCCTATGGCACCCTATTCCCTATATAGTGCACTTCTTTAGACCAGAGCCCTAAGGCACCCTAATCTCTATGTAGTGCACTACTTTAGACCATAGCCCTATGGCACCCTATACCCTATATAGTGCACTACCTATAAACAGGTCCCTGAACAACTTTTGACCAGAGTAGTGCAGAATTTAGGGAACAAATAGTGTCATGTTGGGATGCACTTTAGGTTACATTATTATATACTCTGGTTGTCCAGACCTACAGCATCCCAGACTACTGTGTCTCCTGAAGGCTCTTTCAACTGGTTCATCAAGTACCTGTTCTGGATATAAACTGGTTCATCATGTAACTGTTCTGGATTCAAACTGGTTCATTATGTAACTGTTCTGGATTCAAACTGGTTCATCATGTAACTGTTCTGGATTCAAACTGGTTCATCATGTAACTGTTCTGGATTCAAACTGGTTCATCATGTAACTGTTCTGGATTCAAACTGGTTCATCATGTAACTGTTCTGGATTCAAACTGGTTCATCATGTAACTGTTCTGGATTCAAACTGGTTCATCATGTAACTGTTCTGGATTCAAACTGGTTCATCATGTAACTGTTCTGGATTCAAACTGGTTCATCATGTAACTGTTTTGGATTCAAACTGGTTCATCATGTAACTGTGTGTCTAAATCTGTAAACCCTTTGGAAACCTAGGTGCTATCTAGAACCTAAAATTGTTATTTTGGCTGTGCACAAAATATAACCCTTTTTGGTTCCATGTAGGACCCTTTCCCTGTGTTCTACACGGAACCAAAAATGGTTATCCGATGGGAACCGCGGAAAATATCATTTTGGAACAATATCCTGTCTCCCTGTCTAAATAAAGACACCTCGGTCTCAGCATTGACTCCCTGTCTAAATAAAGAGACCTTGGTCTCAGCATTGACTCCCTGTCTAAATAAAGACACCTTGGTCTCAGCATTGACTCCCTGTCTAAATAAAGACACCTTGGTCTCAGCATTGTCTAAATAAAGACACCTTGGTCTCAGCATTGACTCCCTGTCTAAATAAAGACACCTTGGTCTCAGCATTGACTCCCTGTCTAAATAAAGACACCTTGGTCTCAGCATTGACTCCCTGTCTAAATAAAGACACCTTGGTCTCAGCATTGACCCCCTGTCTAAATAAAGACACCTTGGTCTCAGCATTGACTCTCTGTCTAAATAAAGACACCTTGGTCTCAGCATTGACTCCCTGTCTAAATAAAGACACCTTGGTCTCAGCATTGACTCCCTGTCTAAATAAAGGTAACATTACATGTTAATAACACAAAACTAGGGTTTGTTCATTCTAATGGCAAGATTTAAACGATTCCCAGGCCGGTCTCTCTGAGTGGATCCCTATCCCCTGTCCTCAAGGATTGTAGCCAGAGCCATTTGTTGCGCATTAGATATAATGACTCTTAGATGAAGGATAATAGTGATTTATTGTAGAAAGTGAATACATATTCTTCCGTATCTCAGTGGGTGATTTATGACACGATAGAGACCGTTTCATCTGATTTGACGTCATACAAAGTAGTCAATCAACACAATCCCATCCATCACGTCTCATCCCGGTGGGGTGAAAGGCAGGAGGGCCTACAGCAGCACCTAGATCTTCTGCACAGATTCTGTCAGACCTGAGCCCTTGACAGTAAATCTCAGTAAGACAAAAAATAATGGTGTTGCAAAAAAAGATCCAGTTCCCAAGACCATAAATACAAATTCCATCTAGGCACCGTTGCTCTAGAGCACACAAAACACTATGCATACCTCAGCCTAGATATCAGCACCACAGGTAACTTCCACAAAGCTGTGAAGTCAAGAAGGGCCTTCTATGCTGTCAAAAGGAACATAAAATTAGACATACCAACCAGGATCTGGCAAAAAATACTTGAATCAGTCATAGAGCCCATTGCCCTTTATGGTTGCGAGGTATGGGGTCCGCTCACCAACCAAGATTTCACAAAATGGGAAAAACATTTTGATAAAAGTCGATACTCTGCACGCAGAATTCTACAATAAATATCCTCCATGTACAACGTAGAACACCAAATAATGCATGCAGAGCAGAAATAGGCTGATACCCACTAATTATCAAAATCCAGAAATAAAAGGAAGCGATTCACAAACCTTCCATAACAAAGCCATCACCTACAGAGAGATGAACCTGGAGAAGAGTCCCCTAAGCAAGCTGGTCCTGGGGCTCTGTTCACAAACACAAACAGACTGTAACATGTAATAGTGGGTGTCGGGAAGCCATTTTAAATAATAAATAACATACGGTACAAAAGAAGAAACAGGATACGCCTCAGGAAAGAACCAAAGGGATTTGAAGTCGGAAGTTTACCTTCACCTGAGCCAAATACATTTACACTCAGTATTTCACCATTTCTGACATTTAATCCTAGTAAACATTCCCTGTTTTAGTTCAGTTAGGATCACCACTTTCTTTTAAGAATTTGAAATGTCAGAATAATAGTAGAGAGAATGATTTATTTCAGCTTTATTTTCATTCATCACTTTCCCAGTGGGTCAGAAGTTTACATAAACTCAGTTTGGTAGCATTGCCTTTAAATGGTTTAACTTGGGTCAAACATTTTGGGTAGCCTTCCACAAGTTGCCCACAATACGTTGGGTGAATTTTCGCCCATTCCTCCTGACAGAGCTGGTGTAACTGAGTCAGTTCTTTGTCAGTTCTGCCCACAAATGTTCTATAGGATTGAGGTCAGGGCTTTGTGATGGCCACTCCAACACCTTGACTTTGTTGTCCTTCAGCCATTTTGCCACAACTTTGGAAGTATGCTTGGGGTCATTGTCCATTTGGAAGACCCATTTGTGAGGAAGCTTTAACTTCCTGACTGATGTCTTGAGATGTTGCTTCAATATATCCACATAATTTTCCTACCTCATGATGCCATCTATTTTGTGAAGTGCACCAGTCCCTCCTGCAGCAAAGCACCCCCACAACATGATGCTGCCACCCCCCGTGCTTCACAGTTGGGATGGTGTTCTTCGGCTTGCAAGCCTCCCCCTTTTTCCTCCAAACATAACGATGGTCATTATGGCCAAACAGTTATATTTTTGTTTCATCAGACCAGAGGAAATTTCTCCAAAAAGTACAGTCTTTGTCCACATGTGCAGTCTTTGTTATGGCTGTTTTGGAGAAGGAGCTTCTTCCTTGCAGAGCGGCCTTCCAGGTTATATCGATATAGGACTCGTTTTACTGTGGATATAGATACTTTTGTACCTGTTTCCTCCAGCATCTTCACAAGGTCCTTTGCTGTTTGGGATTAATTTGCACTTTTCGCACCATAATACGTTCCTCTCTAGGAGACGGAACACGTCTCCTTCCTGAGCGGTATGACGGCTGTGTGGTCCCATGGTGCTTATACTTGCGTACTATTGTTTGTACAGATGAAAGTGGTACCTTCAGGCATTTGAAAATTGCTCCCAAGGATGAACCAGACTTGTGGAGGTCTACCATTGTTTTCTGAGATCTTAGCTGATTTATTTTGATTGTCCCATGATGTCAAGCAAATAGGCACTGAGTTTGAAGGTAGGCCTTGAAATACATCCAC
The DNA here is from genome assembly GCF_002021735.2 of Oncorhynchus kisutch. Lineage (NCBI taxonomy): Eukaryota > Metazoa > Chordata > Actinopteri > Salmoniformes > Salmonidae > Oncorhynchus > Oncorhynchus kisutch. The sequence continues at coordinate 87,350,914 of NC_034187.2, forward strand.
AGGTACACCTCCAATTGACTCAAATGATGTCAATTAGCCTATCAGAAGCTTCTAAAGCCATGACATTTTTTTTCTGGAATTTTCAAAGCCTCTTAAAGGCACAGTCAACTTTGTGTATGTAAACTTCTGACCCACTGGAATTGTGATACAGTGAATTATAAGTGAAATAATCTGTCTGTAAACATTTGTTGGAAAAATTACTTGTGTCATGAAGGTACACGTAATATTGTACATAACATTGATCTATTCTATTCTACATTGAACTAGTAACCGAAAGGTTGCAAGGTCGAATCCCCGAGCTGACATGGTAACAATCTGTCTTTCTGCCCCTGAACAGGCAGTTTTGCTATTTGCAAGGTCATCATTGAAAATAAGAATATGTTCTTAACTGACTTGCCTAGTTAAAATAAAGGTCAAATAAAAAAACAGTGACTGACCACTTTGACCCGAATTAAGGAAATCTTTGACTATGTACAGACTCAGTGAGCATAGCCTTGCTATTGAGAAAGGCTGCCGTAGGCAGACCTGGCTCTCAAGAGAAGACAAGCTATGTGCACACTGCCCACAAAATGAGGTGGAAACTGAACTGCACTTCCTGTGTATGACCATATTAGAGACACATATTTCCCTCAGATTACACAGACTCACAAAGGATTTGAAAACAAATCTAAAAACTATCCTTGTGGAGACCAAACAATTGATTCCCATTCAAAATCCTACTTTCCCTTAAACTTAACCTAAGTCTAACTCCAAACCCTGAACCTAAAAATAACCGTTTTCCCTGTGGAGCAAAATGTCATTTGTCTGGATTTTCCTTGCTTTACTATTCCTGTGAGAACTTCTGGTCCCCACAAGGATAGTAAAACCAAAAATACATACACCCACACTCACCCTCCTTGCCCAAACTCACCCTCCTTCCCAACACACTCACCCTCCATTTCCACCCCCCCCCCCCCTCCCAAAATTAGATGTATTTATAATGAATTTCAGAGCTTATAACCATTCTGGGTAAGATATTATACCTAATTTACATTCCGTGCACCTGCACACCTACTGATGACAATTAGCATAATATATTTCATGTTTTATTTATTCAAAAAAGACCCCTTATCCTCATCCTGCCCCCTGAACCCTGAACCCTGAACCCTGAACCCTGAACCCTGTACAAGGAGGGGAGGAGAGAGAAAAGACCCCTTATCCTCATCCTGCCCCCTGAACCCTGAACCCTGAACCCTGTACAAGGAGGGGAGGAGAGAGAAAAGACCCCTTATCCTCATCCTGCCCCCTGAACCCTGAACCCTGAACCCTGAACCCTGTACAAGGAGGGGAGGAGAGAGAAAAGACCCCTTATCCTCATCCTGCCCCCTGAACCCTGAACCCTGAACCCTGTACAAGGAGGGGAGGAGAGAGAAAAGACCCCTTATCCTCATCCTGCCCCCTGAACCCTGAACCCTGAACCCTGAACCCTGAACCCTGAACCCTGTACAAGGAGGGGAGGAGAGAGAAAAGACCCCTTATCCTCATCCTGCCCCCTGAACCCTGAACCCTGTACAAGGAGGGGAGGAGAGAGAAAAGACCCCTTATCCTCATCCTGCCCCCTGAACCCTGAACCCTGAACCCTGAACCCTGTACAAGGAGGGGAGGAGAGAGAAAAGACCCCTTATCCTCATCCTGCCCCCTGAACCCTGAACCCTGTACAAGGAGGGGAGGAGAGAGAAAAGACCCCTTATCCTCATCCTGCCCCCTGAACCCTGAACCCTGTACAAGGAGGGGAGGAGAGAGAAAAGACCCCTTATCCTCATCCTGCCCCCTGCCCCCTGAACCCTGAACCCTGAACCCTGTACAAGGAGGGGAGGAGAGAGAAAAGACCCCTTAGCCTCATCCTGCCCCCTTAACCCTGAACCCTGAACCCTGTACAAGGAGGGGAGGAGAGAGAAAAGACCCCTTATCCTCATCCTGCCCCCTGAACCCTGAACCCTGAACCCTGTACAAGGAGGGGAGGAGAGAGAAAAGACCCCTTATCCTCATCCTGCCCCCTGAACCCTGAACCCTGAACCCTGTACAAGGAGGGGAGGAGAGAGAAAAGACCCCTTATCCTCATCCTGCCCCCTGAACCCTGAACCCTGAACCCTGTACAAGGAGGGGAGGAGAGAGAAAAGACCCCTTATCCTCATCCTGCCCCCTGAACCCTGAACCCTGAACCCTGTACAAGGAGGGGAGGAGAGAGAAAAGACCCCTTATCCTCATCCTGCCCCCTGAACCCTGAACCCTGAACCCTGTACAAGGAGGGGAGGAGAGAGAAAAGACCCCTTATCCTCATCCTGCCCCCTGAACCCTGAACCCTGAACCCTGTACAAGGAGGGGAGGAGAGAGAAAAGACCCCTTATCCTCATCCTGCCCCCTGAACCCTGAACCCTGAACCCTGAACCCTGAACCCTGTACAAGGAGGGGAGGAGAGAGAAAAGACCCCTTATCCTCATCCTGCCCCCTGAACCCTGAACCCTGTACAAGGAGGGGAGGAGAGAGAAAAGACCCCTTATCCTCATCCTGCCCCCTGAACCCTGAACCCTGAACCCTGAACCCTGTACAAGGAGGGGAGGAGAGAGAAAAGACCCCTTATCCTCATCCTGCCCCCTGAACCCTGAACCCTGTACAAGGAGGGGAGGAGAGAGAAAAGACCCCTTATCCTCATCCTGCCCCCTGAACCCTGAACCCTGTACAAGGAGGGGAGGAGAGAGAAAAGACCCCTTATCCTCATCCTGCCCCCTGCCCCCTGAACCCTGAACCCTGAACCCTGAACCCTGTACAAGGAGGGGAGGAGAGAGAAAAGACCCCTTAGCCTCATCCTGCCCCCTGAACCCTGAACCCTGAACCCTGTACAAGGAGGGGAGGAGAGAGAAAAGACCCCTTATCCTCATCCTGCCCCCTGAACCCTGAACCCTGAACCCTGTACAAGGAGGGGAGGAGAGAGAAAAGACCCCTTATCCTCATCCTGCCCCCTGAACCCTGAACCCTGAACCCTGTACAAGGAGGGGAGGAGAGAGAAAAGACCCCTTATCCTCATCCTGCCCCCTGAACCCTGAACCCTGAACCCTGTACAAGGAGGGGAGGAGAGAGAAAAGACCCCTTATCCTCATCCTGCCCCCTGAACCCTGAACCCTGAACCCTGTACAAGGAGGGGAGGAGAGAGAAAAGACCCCTTATCCTCATCCTGCCCCCTGAACCCTGAACCCTGAACCCTGTACAAGGAGGGGAGGAGAGAGAAAAGACCCCTTATCCTCATCCTGCCCCCTGAACCCTGAACCCTGAACCCTGTACAAGGAGGGGAGGAGAGAGAAAAGACCCCTTATCCTCATCCTGCCCCCTGAACCCTGAACCCTGAACCCTGTACAAGGAGGGGAGGAGAGAGAAAAGACCCCTTATCCTCATCCTGCCCCCTGAACCCTGAACCCTGTACAAGGAGGGGAGGAGAGAGAAAAGACCCCTTATCCTCATCCTGCCCCCTGAACCCTGAACCCTGAACCCTGTACAAGGAGGGGAGGAGAGAGAAAATACCCCTTATCCTCATCCTGCCCCCTGAACCCTGAACCCTGAACCCTGTACAAGGAGGGGAGGAGAGAGAAAAGACCCCTTATCCTCATCCTGCCCCCTGAACCCTGAACCCTGAACCCTGTACAAGGAGGGGAGGAGAGAGAAAAGACCCCTTATCCTCATCCTGCCCCCTGAACCCTGTACAAGGAGGGGAGGAGAGAGAAAAGACCCCTTATCCTCATCCTGCCCCCTGAACCCTGAACCCTGTACAAGGAGGGGAGGAGAGAGAAAAGACCCCTTATCCTCATCCTGCCCCCTGAACCCTGAACCCTGTACAAGGAGGGGAGGAGAGAGAAAAGACCCCTTATCCTCATCCTGCCCCCTGAACCCTGAACCCTGAACCCTGTACAAGGAGGGGAGGAGAGAGAAAAGACCCCTTATCCTCATCCTGCCCCCTGAACCCTGAACCCTGAACCCTGTACAAGGAGGGGAGGAGAGAGAAAAGACCCCTTATCCTCATCCTGCCCCCTGAACCCTGAACCCTGTACAAGGAGGGGAGGAGAGAGAAAAGACCCCTTATCCTCATCCTGCCCCCTGAACCCTGAACCCTGTACAAGGAGGGGAGGAGAGAGAAAAGACCCCTTATCCTCATCCTGCCCCCTGAACCCTGAACCCTGTACAAGGAGGGGAGGAGAGAGAAAAGACCCCTTATCCTCATCCTGCCCCCTGAACCCTGAACCCTGTACAAGGAGGGGAGGAGAGAGAAAATACCCCTTATCCTCATCCTGCCCCCTGAACCCTGAACCCTGTACAAGGAGGGGAGGAGAGAGAAAAGACCCCTTATCCTCATCCTGCCCCCTGAACCCTGAACCCTGTACAAGGAGGGGAGGAGAGAGAAAAGACCCCTTATCCTCATCCTGCCCCCTGAACCCTGAACCCTGTACAAGGAGGGGAGGAGAGAGAAAAGACCCCTTATCCTCATCCTGCCCCCTGAACCCTGAACCCTGTACAAGGAGGGGAGGAGAGAGAAAAGACCCCTTATCCTCATCCTGCCCCCTGAACCCTGAACCCTGTACAAGGAGGGGAGGAGAGAGAAAAGACCCCTTATCCTCATCCTGCCCCCTGAACCCTGAACCCTGAACCCTGTACAAGGAGGGGAGGAGAGAGAAAAGACCCCTTATCCTCATCCTGCCCCCTGAACCCTGAACCCTGAACCCTGTACAAGGAGGGGAGGAGAGAGAAAAGACCCCTTATCCTCATCCTGCCCCCTGAACCCTGAACCCTGAACCCTGTACAAGGAGGGGAGGAGAGAGAAAAGACCCCTTATCCTCATCCTGCCCCCTGAACCCTGAACCCTGTACAAGGAGGGGAGGAGAGAGAAAAGACCCCTTATCCTCATCCTGCCCCCTGAACCCTGAACCCTGAACCCTGTACAAGGAGGGGAGGAGAGAGAAAAGACCCCTTATCCTCATCCTGCCCCCTGAACCCTGAACCCTGAACCCTGTACAAGGAGGGGAGGAGAGAGAAAAGACCCCTTATCCTCATCCTGCCCCCTGAACCCTGAACCCTGTACAAGGAGGGGAGGAGAGAGAAAAGACCCCTTATCCTCATCCTGCCCCCTGAACCCTGAACCCTGTACAAGGAGGGGAGGAGAGAGAAAAGACCCCTTATCCTCATCCTGCCCCCTGAACCCTGAACCCTGTACAAGGAGGGGAGGAGAGAGAAAAGACCCCTTATCCTCATCCTGCCCCCTGAACCCTGAACCCTGTACAAGGAGGGGAGGAGAGAGAAAAGACCCCTTATCCTCATCCTGCCCCCTGAACCCTGAACCCTGTACAAGGAGGGGAGGAGAGAGAAAAGACCCCTTATCCTCATCCTGCCCCCTGAACCCTGAACCCTGTACAAGGAGGGGAGGAGAGAGAAAAGACCCCTTATCCTCATCCTGCCCCCTGAACCCTGAACCCTGTACAAGGAGGGGAGGAGAGAGAAAAGACCCCTTATCCTCATCCTGCCCCCTGAACCCTGAACCCTGTACAAGGAGGGGAGGAGAGAGAAAAGACCCCTTATCCTCATCCTGCCCCCTGAACCCTGAACCCTGTACAAGGAGGGGAGGAGAGAGAAAAGACCCCTTATCCTCATCCTGCCCCCTGAACCCTGAACCCTGAACCCTGTACAAGGAGGGGAGGAGAGAGAAAAGACCCCTTATCCTCATCCTGCCCCCTGAACCCTGAACCCTGAACCCTGTACAAGGAGGGGAGGAGAGAGAAAAGACCCCTTATCCTCATCCTGCCCCCTGAACCCTGAACCCTGTACAAGGAGGGGAGGAGAGAGAAAAGACCCCTTATCCTCATCCTGCCCCCTGAACCCTGAACCCTGTACAAGGAGGGGAGGAGAGAGAAAAGACCCCTTATCCTCATCCTGCCCCCTGAACCCTGAACCCTGTACAAGGAGGGGAGGAGAGAGAAAAGACCCCTTATCCTCATCCTGCCCCCTGAACCCTGAACCCTGTACAAGGAGGGGAGGAGAGAGAAAAGACCCCTTATCCTCATCCTGCCCCCTGAACCCTGAACCCTGTACAAGGAGGGGAGGAGAGAGAAAAGACCCCTTATCCTCATCCTGCCCCCTGAACCCTGAACCCTGTACAAGGAGGTGTAACGACGTTCTTCGTTTGTAGAAAGAGAGTCGGACCGAAATGCAGCGTGGTGGTTACTCATGTTCTTTAATGAAGAAAAACTGAACGATACATGAAATAACTTATAAATACAAAAACAACAAACGGAACGTGAAACTTATTACAGCCTATCTGGTGAAACTACACAGAGACAGGAACAATCACCCACCAACCTAATACAGCCTATCTGGTGAAACTACACAGAGACAGGAACAATCACCCACGAAATACAAAGCGAAACTCAGGCTACCTAAATACGGTTCCCAATCCGAGGCAACGAGAATCACCTGACTGCTGATTGAGAACCGCCTCAGGCAGCCAAGCCTACACTAGACACACCCCCAATCAACCACAATCCCAATGCCTACAAAAACCCCAACAAGACAACACAACAACCCCATGTCACACCCTGGCCTGAACAAATAATTAAAGAAAACACAAAATACTAAGACCAAGGCGTGACAGGAGGGGAGGAGAGAGAAAAGACCCCTTAGCCTCATCCTGCCCCCTGAACCCTGAACCCTGTACAAGGAGGGGAGGAGAGAGAAAAGACCCCTTATCCTCATCCTGCCCCCTGCCCCCTGAACCCTGAACCCTGTACAAGGAGGGGAGGAGAGAGAAAAGACGGTGACAGAGAGAGAGGGGAGAGAGATACAGTGAATAGATAGATGGTGTTTAGGACTAATTTCATTACTTTCCATTGTTGAACATGATAAAAGCAGGCTTGCTCTTCTGAAAGGAATTAGCAGTGATCAGTAAGATGTAATGACTGTTAATGTCTACAGACCTGCAGGCCTTTCTGTCTTCTCAGTGATTTTAAAACATGAATGCATTATTCATCATTTTTTTCAGAAGTCTTTGAATCCAAGACCCCCCCTCCCTACAACCACAGAAAAATCTGCTCTGTTTTAATTTCCCAATGATTATACTTCCACTGTCGCTAGAGATTTACCCTGGTACTGAGCTAGCTAGAGCTAGTTTCTTTTCCATTGAATCATAGGTCTCACAGCAGGAAAACATGAATGCATATTATCGTTAGCATTACAGTATATCCTGCTGCTTGCTTTTCTCAGAGAGAAAGATCAAGGACTATGGCTGAATAAATCACTATTTTGACAACATGACTATGAAAATAATTTTTATTGGTGACCATCAAACGCAAGTGCGGAGGAGTTGGAAGAGAATGGTGTCAAGGTAAACTCCCACTCACTTTGAAAAACTTGGACTATGACTTACCTTCTGAGAATTCAATAGAGATGAGACATTGGTTTAGAACTCAATAAAGATGAGACATTGGTTTAGAGCTCAATAGAGAGGAGACATTGGTTTAGAGCTCAATAGAGAGGAGACATTGGTTTAGAGCTCAATAGAGAGGAGACATTGGTTTAGAACTCAATAGAGAGGAGACATTGGTTTAGAGCTCAATAGAGATGAGACATTGGTTTAGAGCTCAATAGAGAGGAGGGACATTAGTTTAGAGCTCAATAGAGAGGAGACATTAGTTTAGAGCTCAATAGAGAGGAGACATTGGTTTAGAGCTCAATAGAGAGGAGGGACATTGGTTTAGAGCTCAATAGAGAGGAGGGACATTGGTTTAGAGCTCAATAGAGAGGAGGGACATTGGTTTAGAGCTCAATAGAGAGGAGGGACATTGGTTTAGAGCTCAATAGAGAGGAGGGACATTGGTTTAGAGCTCAATAGAGAGGAGGGACATTGGTTTAGAGCTCAATAGAGAGGAGGTACATTGGTTTAGAGCTCAATAGAGAGGAGGGACATTGGTTTAGAGCTCAATAGAGAGGAGGGACATTGGTTTAGAGCTCAATAGAGAGGAGGGACATTGGTTTAGAGCTCAATAGAGAGGAGGGACATTGGTTTAGAGCTCAATAGAGAGGAGGGACATTGGTTTAGAGCTCAATAGAGAGGAGGGACATTGGTTTAGAGCTCAATAGAGAGGAGGGACATTGGTTTAGAGCTCAATAGAGAGGAGGGACATTGGTTTAGAGCTCAATAGAGAGGAGGGACATTGGTTTAGAGCTCAATAGAGAGGAGGGACATTGGTTTAGATGGCCAAGCAGACAGTGACACACACAGATCCAGTTGGCAATGAAACACATACAAGTAAAACTGGTTAAAATAACATCATTCCAATCAGTGATTTACGGCCCACCTCTGTGGGCAAAACTATCAGCTTCACGGGATCAAACAAACTGAAAACTCTGATTCAGATTTTTATTTATTTATTAGATAACACAGAGAAGCTGTTCTTGTCACGACCGTCCAATGAAGAGGACCAAAGCGCAGCTTGGCGTACATATTCCCTTTATTAGAAATGACGCAGACAAAAACAATACACAATACACACTACACACTAAACAATACACAATACACAATACACAATACACACTACACACTACACACTACACACTAAACAATACACAATACACAATACACACTAAACAATACACACTACACACTACACACTAAACAATACACAATACACAATACACACTAAACAATACACACTACACACTACACACTAAACAATACACACTACACACTACACACTACACACTACACACTAAACACTAAACAATACACACTAAACAATACACACTACACACTAAACAATACACACTACACACTACACAATACACACTACACACTACACACTACACACTAAACAATACACAATACACACTACACACTAAACACTAAACAATACACACTACACACTACACACTACACACTACACACTAAACAATACACACTAAACAATACACAATACACACTAAACAATACACACTACACACTACACACTACACACTACACACTACACACTACACACTACACACTACACACTACAAAACAACGCTTAAGGGCTTTGTCCCACAAACAAAGGAGGGAAAAGGGCTGCCTAAGTATGGTTCCCAATCAGATACAACGATAGACAGCTGTCCCTGATTGAGAACCATACCCGGCCAAAACATAGAAATACAAAATCATAGAAAACAAAAACATAGAATGCCCACCCCCATATCACACCCTGACCAAACCAAATAGAGAAATAAAACGCCTCTATAAGGTCAGGGCGTGACAGTTCTGGTCCATGATGTCTGAGTGTCTATAAACCACTTGGTCTCCAGGTCCATGATACCCGTGTCCCAATGCACACCCTATTCCCTACATAGACCCTGGTCAAAAGCAATACTGTTGGGTGCCATTTAAGACCATTTCTCTCTCTCTCTCTCTCTCTCTCTCTCTCTCTCAATTCAATTCAATTCAAGGGCTTTATTGGCATGGGAAACATGTGTTAACATTGCCAAAGCAAGTGAGGTAGACAACATGCAAAGTGAATATATAAAGTGAAAAACAACAAAAATTAACAGTAAACATTACACATACAGAAGTTTCAAAACAGTAAAGACATTACAAATGTCATATTATATATATATATATACAGTGCCTTGCGAAAGTATTCGCCCTCTTGAACTTTGCAACCTTTTGCCACATCCAGGCTTCAAACATAAAGATATAAAACTGTATTTTTTGGTGAAGAATCAACAACAAGTGGGACACAATCATGAAGTGGAACGACATTTATTGGATATTTCAAACTTTTTTAACAAATCCAAAACTGAAAAATTGGGCGTGCAAAATTATTCAGGCCCCTTAAGTTAATACTTTGTAGTGCCACCTTTTGCTGCGAATACAGCTGTAAGTCGCTTGGGGTATGTCTCTATCAGTTTTGCACATCGAGATACAGAATTTGTTTTGTTTTCTCATGATTTGGTTGGGTCTAATTGTGCTGCTGTCCTGGGGCTCTGTAGTGTGTGTTTGTGTTTGTGAACAGAGCCCCAGGACCAGCTTGCTTAGGGGACTCTTCTCCAGGTTCATCTCTCTGTAGGTGACGGCTTTGTTATGGAAGGTTTGGGAATCGCTTCCTTTTAGGTGGTTGTAGAATTTAACGGCTCTTTTCTGGATTTTGATAATTAGTGGGTATCGGACTAATTCTGCTCTGCATGCATTATTTGGTGTTCTACGTTGTACACGGAGGATATTTTTGCAGAATTCTGCGTGCAGAGTCTCAATTTGGTGTTTGTCCCATTTTGTGAAGTCTTGGTTGGTGAGCGGACCCCAGACCTCACAACCATAAAGGGCAATGGGCTCTATGACTAATTCAAGTATTTTTTGCCAAATCCTAATTGGTATGTTGAAATTTGTTTCTTTTGATGGCATAGAATGCCCTTCTTGCCTTTTTTTTTTTCTCTCTCTCTCTCTCTCTCTCCTCTCTCTCTCTCCTCTCTCTCTCTCCTCTCTCTCTCTCTCTCTCTCTCTCTCCTCTCTCTCTCTCCATATATATATATATACAGTTTCTCTCAGTCGCTTTGGTGCATTTTTTTCACATCATCCTAACATGTGCAAAATAATAATACATTTGACTGTTATTGATTGAAGAGACTGGACAACCCAAGGGGCACAAAGGAAAAAAAACTAAATTAGAAAGAAACACAGGAAACCACCCCTAAGGCACAACTTTGCCAGCAGCACTGTTGTGCTGTCTCTACACATCCAGACGTTCCTGCCTGTCTGTCGGCCCACATATTCTCATCCACATCACACCGGATATTTTCCCTTCCAATGCAACGTGGAAAGAATCTTTTGGAATGCCTTATCCATCCTCGGCAGGCGTCTACTGTGATGTCCTCACATGCTGCATCCATTGCAGCCAGCAGGGTCATCTGTGTGTGTGGCTGACGATTGTACACCTTCCACCTCCATGCTGAAAATAATTGGGTTAAGGAATGGTGAATAAGGTGGGAGGAATTCTATGAGCATCCTCGGGTGGGTCACAAACCATTGCCTTATGATGTTTGATCGATGGAAACTCACTTTATCACAAATGACCACATACTTTGCCAAATCCTCTCTATACAGACCCCTCTCATCATCAGGGATGAGAGCCCTGTAGAGAGTCTCTAAAAAGTTGAGTAGATGCTGGGTGTTCTATGGCCCTATAAGGGGGATATGGGTTAGGACACCATGCTCTGAAATAGCAGCACACATGGTGATATTTCCTCCTCGTTGGCCTGGCAAATCCACAGTAGCTCTGTGACCGATGATATTCCGACCCCGCCTTCTGCATTTGGTCAGGTTGAAGCCTCATCCACGTATACAAAGTTGTGAGAGGGTTCACTTGATTCCAACTCCATTATACGCTATATCCCAGAACACACAGTTGAATTTGTTTTGGTAAGGAAGAGTGCCATAAAATGTACATATATTGCATGTTCCTTCCACAGCAATGGAAATGTGTGCAGTTTATGCTTACTGTACTATGTATCACTATAACATGTTGCTGTACATAGATATATGTTTTACTTGTACATACTGGTACCGTAGCTCCTTAACTCTGTCCCCATTCCTCTGGAATGGTACACGGTACAGCTGTTTCATACTCATCTGGTTTCTATGCAGCACCCTGTCGATGGTTGAGATGCTAACCGTATGGATGTTTTCAAAGACATCGTTGTCTTCTATAACGGTCCTTTGTATTTCCCTGAGTCTCATGGCATTGTTTGCTCGGACCATGCTGCAAATAGCCTCCTCCTGTTGAGGTGTGAAAAGGTGTCCTCTGCCACCGGTTTGAGGTAATCTTGCAGTCCTATGTGGGGAAAAATGCAGTGATGCATCGCACACTTTCACATAGACAAAAACTATGCGAACACACATTTTACTGTAAAACATACAGGTGGGTGCATGTAAGGTGCAGCATGTATCTGTATAGAGTGTATTTCTGTATGCTGTGAAATACAAGTGGACTACTGTAATATGAAGCATTGTAGGAAGTATACAGTATACTGCTTATATACAGTAACAGTGCACTGTACATTGATGGACATACCTGTTCTCTCTTCGAAACGTTTGAACTATTGAGGACACGGTTGATCTCCCAATATTCGGCTGCACCCTTCGACCCGCCTGATTGACAACATGGTCTACAATAGTGGCCCTTATGTCATCAGATATTCGCCTATGTCCTCTTCTGCCTCTTCCTCTGTTTTGCCTTCCACCACGCATCCTTGCTCCTCTTCTTCCTCCTCTTGGCTGTTGACCCTGTTCGTTTCCTGGTCCATCCATTATTGGAAAATAGCAACCCAGTGTTGTAGTCTATGTATATATATGTTTGCCAATTGATTCTTCATGAGATGCACCTTTGAGCAATTTAGACAACTGGTTGATTGTTGGTTGAACTAACACTTTACATTCCTTCATGAGTGAGGGTAAATTTCACCTGCACGATTCATCAATTCACGTTTTTGTACAAAAGGTCTAATACAAATGTGTAAAACTATGCTTGACAGTTTATGACAAATAGTTCAACAATTGTGCATGTAATGGCTTATGCAAGGAACTAATGCCTAGATGTTTTGAGGGGTAAGACTATTCAACAGAGAACCATCTACTATATTTTGATCAACATGACATGAGCAATTGATAATGTGGAAAAAAGCGACACTTGTACATTATCAATTGCAATTTGTTCAAAGGAATAAGAAATTGCTTTAATGATGTGCACAAGTGACTAGATGATTTGGAATTTGTACAAGTAGTATCAAGAATTGCACTTTTTATCTAAGAAATGCACCAACGCGACTGAGAAAACCTGTAACAGTAATCATTACACTCACAAAATATCCAAAATAATAGAGACATTTCAAATGTCATATTATGTCTATTTACAGTGTTGTAAAGATATTCAAATAGTTAAAGTACAAAAGAGAAAATAAATAAGCATAAATATGGGTTGTATTTACAATGGTGTTTGTTCTTCACTGGTTGGCCTTTTCTTGTGGCAACAGGTCACAAATCTTGCTGCTGTGATTCCCACTGTGGTATTTCACCCAGTAGATGTGGGAGTTTATCAAAATTGGGTTGGTTTTCTAATTCTTTGTGGATCTGTGTAATCGGAGGGAAATATGTGTCTCTAATATGGTCATACATTTGGCAGGAGGTTAGGAAGTGCAGCTCAGTATCCATCTAATTTTGTGGGCAGTGAGCACATAGCCTGTCTTCTCTTGAGAGGCAGGTCTGTCTACGGCGGCCTTTCTCAATAGCAAGGCTATGCTCACTGAGTCTGTACATAGTCAAAGCTTTCCTTAAGTTTGGGTCAGTCACAGTGGACAAGTATTCTGTCACTATGTACTTTCTGTTTAGGGCCAAATAGCATTCTAGTTTGTGCAGTATTTTTGTTAATTCTTTCCAATGTGTCAAGTAATTATATTTTTGTTTTCTCATGATTTGGTTGGGTCTAATTGTGCTGCTGTCCTGGGGCTCTGTGGGGCTCTGTGTTTGTGAACTGAGCCCCAGGACCAGCTTGCTTAGGGAGCTCTTCTCCAGTTTAATTTATCTTTAGGTGATGGCTTTGTTATGGAAGATTTGAGAGTCACTTCCTTTTCGGAAGTTGTACACGGCTCCATAACTCTCCGTCTGCTTCTTTGAATGTGCCTGGCTACAATGTCTTCCGGAGAGATGAGATTGGAGGGGGGGGGGGGGGGGCGGGGGTGACCATTTATATTCAATAACACATCCGATGCAAACAAAGTGAGTGATAACGAACTAGAATGTTTTGGACTAAACATCTTCCCAAATGTCTTCTACCCTTATTGTAATGTATAGACCACCCTTATTGTAATGTACAGACCACCTTCCACCCTTACTGTAATGTATAGACCACCTTCCACCCTTACTGTAATGTACAGACCACCTTCCACCCTTACTGTAATGCATAGACCACCTTCCACCCTTATTGTAATGTACAGACCACCTTACACCCTTATTGTAATGCATAGACCACCTTCCACCCTTATTGTAATGTATAGACCACCTTCCACCCTTATTGTAATGTATACACCACCAACCCTTATTGTAAATTATAGACCACCTTCTACCCTTATTGTAATGTATAGACCACCTTCCACCCTTATTGTAATGTATAGACCACCTTCCACCCTTATTGTAATCCACCTTCCACCCTTATTGTAATTTATAGACCACCTTCAACCCGTATTGTAATGCATAGACCACCTTCCACCCTTATTGGAATGTATAGACCACCTTCCACCCTTATTGGAATGTATAGACCACCTTCCACCCTTATTGGAATGTATAGACCACCTTCCACCCTTATTGGAATGTATAGACCACCTTCCACCCTTATTGGAATGTATAGACCACCTTCCACCCTTATTGGAATGTATAGACCACCTTCCACCCTTATTGGAATGTATAGACCACCTTCCACCCTTATTGTAATTTATAGACCACCTTCCACCCTTATTGTAATTTATAGACCACCTTCAACCCGTATTGTAATGCATAGACCACCTTCCACCCTTATTGTAATGTATAGACTACCTTCCACCCTTATTGGAATGTATAGACCACCTTCTACCCTTATTGTAATGTATACACCACCAACCCTTATTGTAAATTATAGACCACCTTCTACCCTTATTGTAATGTATAGACCACCTTCCACCCTTATTGTAATGTATAGACCACCTTCCACCCTTATTGTAATGTATAGACCACCTTCCACCCTTATTGTAATGTACAGACCACCTTACACCCGTATTGTAATGTATAGACCACCTTCCACCCTTATTGTAATGTATAGACCACCTTCCACACTTATTGTAAATTATAGACCACCTTCTACCCTTATTGTAATGTATAGACCACCTTCCACCCTTATTGTAATGTATAGACCACCTTCCACCCTTATTGTAATGTATAGACCACCTTGCACCTGTATTGTAATGTATAGACCACCTTGCACCCTTATTGTAATGTACAGACCACCTTCCACCCTTATTGTAATGTATAGACAACCTTCCACCCTTATTGTAATGCATAGACCACCTTCCACCCTTATTGTAATGTATAGACCACCTTCCACCCTTATTGTAATGTATAGACCACCTTTTACCCGTATTGTAATGTATAGACCACCTTTTAGCCTTATTGTAATGTATAGACCACCTTTTACCCTTATTGTAATGTACAGACTACCTTCCACCAAAAGTGTATTTTTCATCCGTTTCATAACATATGCTTATTGAACGTGATTTTGGGAAGGTGGTCGTCGCAACATTAATTATGAAGACAAGTCTTGTAGGAAAACCCTCAAACGGGATCACTAATACCTTTGACCTTACACAGCTAGTTAAAGGGCCAACCAGGGTGACTTGTTGCTCTAAAACACAGACTGATTTGGTGTTCAGTAATAAACCAGAGAGAGTGACTAAATCATTCAATATGGTTACTGGGCTGTCTGATCATAACCTGACACTTATTGCCAGAAAGCTGTCTAAGAGCAGGTTTAACCTCTCTACTGTTAGAAAGCCTGATCAGCCATAATATCGGCCATCTTTAAATCAGGTGACTGTAACGGCTGTTGGAAGGACAGGACCAAGGGGCAGCGTGGTATGTGTCCATATTTATTAGATGAACACAGAAATAACAAAAATAACAAAGAGAACGACCGAAACAGTTCTGGCTGGTGCAGACACACAACAACAGGAACCAACTACCCACACCCATAGTGGGAAAAACAGGCTGCCTAAGTATGGTTCTCAATCAGAGACAACGATAACCAGCTGTCTCTGATTGGGAACCATACCAGGCCTAAACATAGAAACACAACACCTAGACATACAACATAGAATACCCACCCACATCACACCCTGACCAAACGAAAAATAGAAACATACAAAGCAATCTACGCTCAGGGTGTGACAGTGACCCTGCTGGCGTGAGGTACGACAGGTCCTTTACTACCTGTGGTGTTGAAGGTTGCTGAAAAGTGCAAAGCAGAGTAACAGCCCACCACAACAACAGCCCGTCCACTCCATGCAGTTCGGCTTCAGAGCAACTGACAACCTCTTTCTTCTGGAAAATGTGATGTCCAAGATGGACAAAGAGGATGTTGTTGGGGCTGCATTTCTAGACCCAAGGAAAGCTTTTGGTACTGTTAACCATGAGGTTCCCATCACAAAACTGTCCAAGTTCAAATACGGACAATTCTTTCAGCCTCATGGCTTAGTTTTTGCTCTGACAAGCACTGTCAGCTGTGGGACATTATATAGACAGGTGTGTGCCTTTCCAAATCCCATCCAATCAACTGAATTTACCACAGAAACATCACCTGAGCTCATTTTCAAGTCTCATAGCAAAAGGTCTGAGTACTTATGTAAATAAGGTATTTCTGTTTTTAATTTGTAATACATTTGCATTATTTTCTGAACTGCACCTGGACAAGAGGAAAAGGTAGACTGGTTTTATCATCTGGATCACACAGGAAATTGATTTGTCTTCCTCCTTTAGGTCTGGTAGATGACAGAAAAGACAAAGAAACAGAGTGAGAGAAGGGCGGGGAACAGACACAGAGTGAGAGAAGAGCAGGGAACAGACACAGAGTGAGAGAAGAGCAGGGAACAGACACAGAGTGAGAGAAGGGCAGGGAACAGACACAGAGTGAGAGAAGGGCAGGGAATAGACACAGAGTGAGAGAAGGGCAGGGAACAGACACAGAGTGAGAGAAGGGCAGGGAACAGACACAGAGTGAGAGAAGGGCAGGGAACAGACACAGAAAACAGAGTGAGAGAAGAGCAGGGAACAGACACCGAGGGAGAGAAGGGCAGGGAACAGACACAGAGTGAGAGAAGGGCAGGAAACAGACACAGAGTGAGAGAAGGGCAGGGAACAGACACAGAGTGAGAGAAGAGCAGGGAACAGACACAGAAAACAGAGTGAGAGAAGGGCAGGGAACAGACACAGAGTGAGAGAAGGGCAGGGAACAGACACAGAGTGAGAGAAGAGCAGGGAACAGACAGAGAGTGAGAGAAGAGCAGGGAACAGACACAGAGTGAGAGAAGGGCAGGGAACAGACACAGAGTGAAAGAAAGGCAGGGAACAGACACAGAGTGAGAGAAGAGCAGGGAACAGACACAGAGTGAGAGAAGGGCAGGGAACAGACACAGAGTGAGAGAAGAGCAGGGAACAGACACAGAGTGAGAGAAGAGCAGGGAACAGACTCAGAGTGAGAGAAGGGCAGGGAACAGACACAGAGTGAGAGAAGGGCAGGGAACAGACACAGAGTGAGAGAAGAGCAGGGAACAGACACAGAGTGAGAGAAGGGCAGGGAACAGACACAGAGTGAGAGAAGGGCAGGGAACAGACACAGAGTGAGAGAAGGGCAGGGAACAGACACAGAGTGAGAGAAGGGCAGGGAACAGACACAGAGTGAGAGAAGGGCAGGGAACAGACACAGAGTGAGAGAAGGGCAGGGAACAGACACAGAGTGAGAGAAGGGCAGGGAACAGACACAGAGTGAGAGAAGGGCAGGGAACAGACACAGAGTGAGAGAAGAGCAGGGAACAGACACAGAGTGAGAGAAGGGCAGGGAACAGACACAGCGTGAGAGAAGGGCAGGGAACAGACACAGAGTGAGAGAAGGGCAGGGAACAGACACAGAGTGAGAGAAGGGCAGGGAACAGACACAGAGTGAGAGAAGGGCAGGGAACAGACACAGTGAGAGAAGGGCAGGGAACAGACACAGAGTGAAAGAAGGGCAGGGAACAGACACAGAGTGAGAGAAGGGCAGGGAACAGACACAGAGTGAGAGAAGAGCAGGGAACAGACACAGAGTGAGAGAAGAGCAGGGAACAGACACAGAGTGAGAGAAGGGCAGGGAACAGACACAGAGTGAGAGAAAGGCAGGGAACAGACACAGAGTGAGAGAAGAGCAGGGAACAGACACAGAGTGAGAGAAGGGCAGGGAACAGACACAGAGTGAGAGAAGAGCAGGGAACAGACACAGAGTGAGAGAAGAGCAGGGAACAGACACAGAGTGAGAGAAGGGCAGGGAACAGACACAGAGTGAGAGAAGGGCAGGGAACAGACACAGAGTGAGAGAAGAGCAGGGAACAGACACAGAGTGAGAGAAGGGCAGGGAACAGACACAGAGTGAGAGAAGGGCAGGGAACAGACACAGAGTGAGAGAAGGGCAGGGAACAGACACAGAGTGAGAGAAGGGCAGGGAACAGACACAGTGAGAGAAGGGCAGGGAACAGACACAGAGTGAAAGAAGGGCAGGGAACAGACACAGAAAACAGAGTGAGAGAAGAGCAGGGAACAGACACAGAGTGAGAGAAGGGCAGGGAACAGACACAGAGTGAGAGAAGGGCAGGGAACAGACACAGAGTGAGAGAAGGGCAGGGAACAGACACAGTGAGAGAAGGGCAGGGAACAGACACAGAGTGAAAGAAGGGCAGGGAACAGACACAGAAAACAGAGTGAGAGAAGAGCAGGGAACAGACACAGAGTGAGAGAAGGGCAGGGAACAGACACAGAGTGAGAGAAGAGCAGGGAACATACACCGAGTGAGAGAAGAGCAGGGAACAGACACAGAAAACAGAGTGAGAGAAGAGCAGGCAACAGACACAGAAAACAGAGTGAGAGAAGAGCAGGGAACAGACACAGAGTGAGAGAAGGGCAGGGAACAGACACAGAGTGAGAGAAGAGCAGGGAACAGACACAGAGTGAGAGATTAGCGGGGAACAGACACAGAGTGAGAGAAGGGCAGGGAACAGACACAGAGTGAGAGAAGGGCAGGGAACAGACACAGAAAACAGAGTGACAGAAGGGCAGGGAACAGACACAGAGTGAGAGAAGGGCAGGGAACAGACAGAAAACAGAGTGAGAGAAGGGCGGGGAACAGACACAGAGTGAGAGAAGAGCAGGGAACAGACACAGAGTGAGGGAAGAGCAGGGAACAGACACAGAGTGAGAGAAGAGCAGGGAACAGACACAGAGTGAGAGAAGAGCAGGGAACAGACACAGAGTGAGAGAAGAGCAGGGAACAGACACAGAGTGAGAGAAGAGCAGGGAACAGAGACAGAGAACAGAGTGAGGGAAGAGCAGGGAAAAGACACAGAGAACAGAGTGAGAGAAGAGCAGGGAACAGACACAGAGTGAGAGAAGGGCAGGGAACAGACACAGAGTGAGAGAAGGGCAGGGAACAGACACAGAGTGAGAGAAGGGCAGGGAACAGACACAGAGTGAGAGAAGAGCAGGGAACAGACAGAGTGAGAGAACGGCAGGGAACAGACACAGAGTGAGAGAAGGACAGAGAACAGACACAGAGTGAGAGAAGGGCAGGGAACAGACACAGAGTGAGAGAAGGGCAGGGAACAGACACAGAGTGAGAGAAGGGCAGGGAACAGACATAGAGTGAGAGAAGGGCAGGGAACAGACACATAGTGAGAGAAGAGCAGGGAACAGACACAGAGTGAGAGAAGAGCAGGGAACAGACACAGAGTGAGAGAAGGGCAGGGAACAGACACAGAGTGAGAGAAGGGCAGGGAACAGACACAGAGTGAGAGAAGGGCAGGGAACAGACACAGAGTGAGAGAAGGGCAGGGAACAGACACAGAGTGAGAGAAGGGCAGGGAACAGACACAGAGTGAGAGACGGGCAGGGAACAGACACAGAGTGAAAGAAGGGCAGGGAACAGACACAGAGTGAGAGAAGAGCAGGGAACAGACAGAGTGAGAGAAGGGCAGGGAACAGACACAGAGTGAGAGAAGGACAGAGAACAGACACAGAGTGAGAGAAGGGCAGGGAACAGACACAGAGTGAGAGAAGGGCAGGGAACAGACACAGAGTGAGAGAAGAGCAGGGAACAGACAGAGAGTGAGAGAAGAGCAGGGAACAGACACAGAGTGAGAGAAGGGCAGGGAACAGACACAGAGTGAGAGAAGGGCAGGGAACAGACACAGAGTGAGAGAAGAGCAGGGAACAGACACAGAGTGAGAGAAGGGCAGGGAACAGACACAGCGTGAGAGAAGGGCAGGGAACAGACACAGAGTGAGAGAAGGGCAGGGAACAGACACAGAGTGAGAGAAGGGCAGGGAACAGACACAGAGTGAGAGAAGGGCAGGGAACAGACACAGTGAGAGAAGGGCAGGGAACAGACACAGAGTGAAAGAAGGGCAGGGAACAGACACAGAGTGAGAGAAGAGCAGGGAACAGACACAGAGTGAGAGAAGGGCAGGGAACAGACACAGAGTGAGAGAAGGGCAGGGAATAGACACAGAGTGAGAGAAGGGCAGGGAACAGACACAGAGTGAGAGAAGGGCAGGGAACAGACACAGAGTGAGAGAAGGGCAGGGAACAGACACAGAAAACAGAGTGAGAGAAGAGCAGGGAACAGACACAGAGTGAGAGAAGGGCAGGGAACAGACACAGAGTGAGAGAAGGGCAGGAAACAGACACAGAGTGAGAGAAGGGCAGGGAACAGACACAGAGTGAGAGAAGAGCAGGGAACAGACACAGAAAACAGAGTGAGAGAAGGGCAGGGAACAGACACAGAGTGAGAGAAGGGCAGGGAACAGACACAGAGTGAGAGAAGGGCAGGGAACAGACACAGAGTGAGAGAAGGGCAGGGAACAGACACAGAGTGAGAGAAGGGCAGGGAACAGACACAGAGTGAGAGAAGAGCAGGGAACAGACAGAGAGTGAGAGAAGAGCAGGGAACAGACACAGAGTGAGAGAAGGGCAGGGAACAGACACAGAGTGAGAGAAGGGCAGGGAATAGACACAGAGTGAGAGAAGGGCAGGGAACAGACACAGAGTGAGAGAAGGGCAGGGAACAGACACAGAGTGAGAGAAGGGCAGGGAACAGACACAGAGTGAGAGAAGGGCAGGGAACAGACACAGAAAACAGAGTGAGAGAAGAGCAGGGAACAGACACAGAGTGAGAGAAGGGCAGGGAACAGACACAGAGTGAGAGAAGGGCAGGAAACAGACACAGAGTGAGAGAAGGGCAGGGAACAGACACAGAGTGAGAGAAGAGCAGGGAACAGACACAGAGTGAGAGAAGGGCAGGGAACAGACACAGAGTGAAAGAAAGGCAGGGAACAGACACAGAGTGAGAGAAGAGCAGGGAACAGACACAGAGTGAGAGAAGGGCAGGGAACAG
This sequence comes from Oncorhynchus kisutch, assembly GCF_002021735.2. Classification (NCBI taxonomy): domain Eukaryota; kingdom Metazoa; phylum Chordata; class Actinopteri; order Salmoniformes; family Salmonidae; genus Oncorhynchus; species Oncorhynchus kisutch. The sequence goes on from NC_034187.2 coordinate 87,372,159, forward strand.
ACACAGAGTGAGAGAAGAGCAGGGAACAGACACAGAGTGAGAGAAGAGCAGGGAACAGACTCAGAGTGAGAGAAGGGCAGGGAACAGACTCAGAGTGAGAGAAGGGCAGGGAACAGACACAGAGTGAGAGAAGAGCAGGAACAGACACAGAGTGAGAGAAGGGCAGGGAACAGACACAGAGTGAGAGAAGGGCAGGGAACAGACACAGAGTGAGAGAAGGGCAGGGAACAGACACAGAGTGAGAGAAGGGCAGGGAACAGACACAGAGTGAGAGAAGGGCAGGGAACAGACACAGAGTGAGAGAAGGGCAGGGAACAGACACAGAGTGAGAGAAGGGCAGGGAACAGACCACAGAGTGAGAGAAGAGCAGGGAACAGACACAGAGTGAGAGAAGGGCAGGGAACAGACACAGCGTGAGAGAAGGGCAGGGAACAGACACAGAGTGAGAGAAGGGCAGGGAACAGACACAGAGTGAGAGAAGGGCAGGGAACAGACACAGTGAGAGAAGGGCAGGGAACAGACACAGAGTGAGAGAAGAGCAGGGAACAGACACAGAGTGAGAGAAGAGCAGGGAACAGACACAGAGTGAGAGAAAGGCAGGGAACAGACACAGAGTGAGAGAAGAGCAGGGAACAGACACAGAGTGAGAGAAGAGCAGGGAACAGACACAGAGTGAGAGAAGGGCAGGGAACAGACACAGAGTGAGAGAAGGGCAGGGAACAGACACAGAGTGAGAGAAGGGCAGGGAACAGACACAGTGAGAGAAGGGCAGGGAACAGACACAGAGTGAAAGAATGGCAGGGAACAGACACAGAAAACAGAGTGAGAGAAGAGCAGGGAACAGACACAGAGTGAGAGAAGGGCAGGGAACAGACACAGAGTGAGAGAAGGGCAGGGAACAGACACAGAGTGAGAGAAGGGCAGGGAACAGACACAGTGAGAGAAGGGCAGGGAACAGACACAGAGTGAAAGAAGGGCAGGGAACAGACACAGAAAACAGAGTGAGAGAAGAGCAGGGAACAGACACAGAGTGAGAGAAGGGCAGGGAACAGACACAGAGTGAGAGAAGAGCAGGGAACAGACACAGAGTGAGAGAAGAGCAGGGAACAGACACAGAAAACAGAGTGAGAGAAGAGCAGGCAACAGACACAGAAAACAGAGTGAGAGAAGAGCAGGGAACAGACACAGAGTGAGAGAAGGGCAGGGAACAGACACAGAGTGAGAGAAGAGCAGGGAACAGACACAGAGTGAGAGATTAGCGGGGAACAGACACAGAGTGAGAGAAGGGCAGGGAACAGACACAGAGTGAGAGAAGGGCAGGGAACAGACACAGAAAACAGAGTGACAGAAGGGCAGGGAACAGACACAGAGTGAGAGAAGAGCAGGGAACAGACAGAAAACAGAGTGAGAGAAGGGCGGGGAACAGACACAGAGTGAGAGAAGAGCAGGGAACAGACGCAGAGTGAGAGAAGAGCAGGGGAACAGACACAGAGTGAGAGAAGAGCAGGGAACAGAGACAGAGAACAGAGTGAGGGAAGAGCAGGGAAAAGACACAGAGAACAGAGTGAGAGAAGAGCAGGGAACAGACACAGAGTGAGAGAAGGGCAGGGAACAGACACAGAGTGAGAGAAGGGCAGGGAACAGACACAGAGTGAGAGAAGGCAGGGAACAGACACAGAGTGAGAGAAGAGCAGGGAACAGACAGAGTGAGAGAAGGGCAGGGAACAGACACAGAGTGAGAGTAGGACAGAGAACAGACACAGAGTGAGAGAAGGGCAGGGAACAGACACAGAGTGAGAGAAGAGCAGGGAACAGACACAGAGTGAGAGAAGAGCAGGGAACAGACACAGAGTGAGAGAAGGGCAGGGAACAGACACAGAGTGAGAGAAGGGCAGGGAACAGACACAGTGAGAGAAGGGCAGGGAACAGACACAGAGTGAGAGAAGGCAGGGAACAGACACAGTGAGAGAAGGGCAGGGAACAGACACAGAGTGAAAGAATGGCAGGGAACAGACACAGAAAACAGAGTGAGAGAAGAGCAGGGAACAGACACAGAGTGAGAGAAGGGCAGGGAACAGACACAGAGTGAGAGAAGGGCAGGGAACAGACACAGAGTGAGAGAAGGGCAGGGAACAGACACAGTGAGAGAGGGCAGGGAACAGACACAGAGTGAAAGAAGGGCAGGGAACAGACACAGAAAACAGAGTGAGAGAAGAGCAGGGAACAGACACAGAGTGAGAGAAGGGCAGGGAACAGACACAGAGTGAGAGAAGAGCAGGGAACAGACAGAGTGAGAGAAGAGCAGGGAACAGACACAGAAAACAGAGTGAGAGAAGAGCAGGCAACAGACACAGAAAACAGAGTGAGAGAAGAGCAGGGAACAGACACAGAGTGAGAGAAGGGCAGGGAACAGACACAGAGTGAGAGAAGAGCAGGGAACAGACACAGAGTGAGAGATTAGCGGGGAACAGACACAGAGTGAGAGAAGGGCAGGGAACAGACACAGAGTGAGAGAAGGGCAGGGAACAGACACAGAAAACAGAGTGACAGAAGGGCAGGGAACAGACACAGAGTGAGAGAAGAGCAGGGAACAGACAGAAAACAGAGTGAGAGAAGGGCGGGGAACAGACACAGAGTGAGAGAAGAGCAGGGACAGACGCAGAGTGAGAGAAGAGCAGGGAACAGACACAGAGTGAGAGAAGAGCAGGGAACAGACACAGAGTGAGAGAAGAGCAGGGAACAGACACAGAGTGAGAGAAGAGCAGGGAACAGACACAGAGTGAGAGAAGAGCAGGAACAGAGACAGAGAACAGAGTGAGGGAAGAGCAGGGAAAAGACACAGAGAACAGAGTGAGAGAAGAGCAGGGAACAGACACAGAGTGAGAGAAGGGCAGGGAACAGACACAGAGTGAGAGAAGGGCAGGGAACAGACACAGAGTGAGAGAGGGCAGGGAACAGACACAGAGTGAGAGAAGAGCAGGGAACAGACAGAGTGAGAGAAGGGCAGGGAACAGACACAGAGTGAGAGAAGGACAGAGAACAGACACAGAGTGAGAGAAGGCAGGAACAGACACAGAGTGAGAGAAGGGCAGGGAACAGACACAGAGGAGAGCAGGGCAGGGACAGACACAGAGTGGAGAGAAGGGCAGGGAACAGACACAGAGCTGAGAGAAAGCAAGCAGGGAACAGACACAGAGTGAGAGAAGAGCAGGGAACAGACACAGGAGTGAGAGAAGGGCAGGGAAGCAGACACAGAGTGAGAGAAGGGCGGGGAACAGACACAGAGTGAGAGAAGGGCGGGGAACAGACACAGAGTGAGAGAAGGGGCAGGAACAGACACAGGTGAAGAAGGGCAGGAACAGACACAGAGTGAGAGACGGGCAGGGAACAGACACAGAGTGAAAGAAGGGCAGGGAACAGACACAGAAAACAGTGAGAGAAGAGCAGGGAACAGACACAGAAAA
>NC_034187.2:87375722-87385722 GCF_002021735.2 Oncorhynchus kisutch
AGAGAGAGAGACCCGAGAGAGAGAGAGAGAGAGACAGAGAGAGAGAGACAGAGAGAGAGAGAGAGAGAGAGAGAGAGAGAGACACAGAGAGTGTTCTATTTTACTCCATTTTCTCTGAAGTACTTCTCTCTCAAGAAGGCGCCTCCAAAGCTATTTGAAAACAGTATCATAGTGGCTGAGTAATGGCAATGGCTGATTCATTGAGTGATTCTGAAGAGGTTATGAGCAAACCAAGGACAAAGTTATCTCTCTCTCTACATCCCACCCAGAAACGTTTATTAGCCGTCAGAACCAATAGCCTTTCTATGCTCGTTCTCCAGACTAGCCAGTTCATATATCACGTACCTAGTGTGTGTATGTGTGTGTGTGCGTGTGTGTGTGCGTGCGTGCGTGTGCGTGTGCATGCGCGTGCTTGTGTGTGTGTGCTTGCGTGTGTGTGTGTGTGCGTGCGCGTGTGTGCGTGCGTGCGCGTGTGTGTGTGCGTGTGTGTGTGTGTACGCGCGTGCGTGCGTACGTGCATGTTTGTGTGTGCCTGTGTGTTTTGAAGCCACATCCCCAGGCATTACGTAACGCTGTTTGGTCACCGCCTTCACTCTGTGGAACATGTGTAGTGTGATTCATCTAGACTCTGTGGGACCACAAATGGCCCATTCACAAAATCTCATTACACCCCATAGAGACTGGGGAAAGAGATATGGAGAGAAAGGAACAGGGGGAGAGAGAGGGGACAGAAGTGGAGAGGGGGGGGGGTAATAGGGAAAGGGGGAGAGAGGTAGGGAGAGATAGGGGAGAGAAGTGGAGAGGGGGGGGAATAGGGGAAGGGGAGAGAGATAGGGGAGAGAAGTGGAGAGGGGGGGGATAGGAAAAGGGGGAGAGATCAGAAGAGAGTGAGAAACAAAGGGAGAGGATGGAGAGAGATACGGACAAGAAAGAGAGCGATAAGGAGAAGAGGGAGGGAGATAAGGAGAAGACAGAGAGATACGGACAAGAAAGAGAGCGATAAGGAGAAGAGGGAGGGAGATAAGGATAGGAGAGAGAGATACCACAAAATGAGGTGGAAACTGAGCTGCACTTCCTAACCTCCTGCCCAATGTATGACCATATTAGAGAGACATATTTCCCTCAAATTACACAGATCCACAAAGAATTTGAAAACAAATTCAATTTTGATAAACTCCCATATCTACTGGGTGAAATTCCACAGTGTGCCACCACAACAGCAAGATTTGTGACCTGTTGCCACGAGAAAAGGGCAACCAGTGAAGAACAAACACCATTGTAAATACAACCCATATTTATGCCTATTTATTTTATCTTGTGTCCTTTACCATTTGTATATTGTTTAAAACACTGTATATATATAATATGACATTTGTAATGTCTTTACTGTTTTGAAACTTCTGTATGTGTAATGTTTACTGTTAATTTTTATTGTTTATTTCACTTTTCCATATTATCTACCTCACTTGCTTTGGCAATGTTGACACATGTTTCCCATGCCAATAAAGCCCCTTGAATTGAATTGAATTGATAAGGAGAAGATGGAAAGAGATAAGGAGAAGATGGAGAGAGATAAGGAGAAGAGGTAGAGAGATAAGGAGAAGAGGTAGAGCGATAAGGAGAAGATGGAGAGAGATAAGGAGAAGAGGTAGAGAGATAAGGAGAAGATGGAGAGAGATAAGGAGAAGAGGTAGAGAGATAAGGAGAAGATGGAGAGAGATAGGGAGAAGAGGTAGAGAGATAAGGAGAAGATGGAGAGAGAGGGAGAAGAGGTAGAGAGATAAGGAGAAGATGGAGAGAGATAGGGAGAAGAGTGAAAACGTGGTGTGTTTTCCATCCCTTTCTGGAAATCAGTGTGATGGTAGAGACATCTCCTGTGTAGTAGAGACATCTCCTCTGTAGTAGAGACATCTCCTGTGTAGTGTGTGATGGTAGAGACATCTCCTGTGTAGTGTGATGGTAGAGACATCTCCTGTGTAGTGTGATGGTAGAGACATCTCCTGTGTAGTGTGATGGTAGAGACATCTCCTGTGTAGTGTGATGGTAGAGACATCTCCTGTGTAGTGTGATGGTAGAGACATCTCCTGTGTAGTGTGATGGTAGAGACATCTCCTGTGTAGTGTGATGGTAGAGACATCTCCTGTGTAGTGTGATGGTAGAGACATCTCCTGTGTAGTGACATGATTATTCCTTCCGTCAGCTGCAGGGCAACGTCATGTAGCGCCGACCTCCACATCTGTGCCTCTGTGTCTGTGGGGGTCGCCTCAGGTTCACCTGAAGTAATGGAGGAGTTACCGAGCCTGTGGGTGTGCCCAAACCTCAACCGATCATTTATCAACACTATTCAAAAGGTTTCATTCATTGACTTCTCAGGAATTCAGAACTCCTCGGTTTCTTTCCTGCAGTCCCCCATTGTCTCACACCTCTTTGTGATGGAGATGTTCTGCTGTGAAAATGACGCTCACCTGGACTCCATCACCTCTTCAATTACCTGCCATATTTATGTCACTCCCTTTGGTTCCTTCCCCAGGCGTTATTGTTTCTGTTTCTCTGTGCAATTTGTGTTTCGTGTTTCTTGTTATGTTTTCATTTACTTATTCAATGATTCCCTGAACTATGAGTTATAGACCTGGAGTTACATATCCCTATGGACCTGGAGATACATATCCCTATGGACCTGGAGATACATATCCCTATGGACCTGGAGATACATATCCCTATGGACCTGGAGATACATATCCCTATGGACCTGGAGATACATATCCCTATGGACCTGGAGATACATATCCCTATGGACCTGGAGATACATATCCCTATGGACCTGGAGATACATATCCCCATGGACCTGGAGATACATATCCCTATGGACCTGGAGATACATATCCCTATGGACCTGGAGATACATATCCCTATGGACCTGGAGTTACATATCCCTATGGACCTGGAGATACATATCCTAATGGACCTGGAGATACATATCCCTATGGACCTGGAGATACATATCCCTATGGACCTGGAGATACATATCTCTATGGACCTGGAGATACATATCCCTATGGACCTGGAGTTATGGACCTGGAGATACATATCCCTATGGACCTGGAGATACATATCCCTATGGACCTGGAGATACATATCCCTATGGACCTGGAGTTACATATCCCTATGGACCTGGAGATACATATCCCTATGGACCTGGAGTTACATATCCCTATGGACCTGGAGATAGATATCCCTATGGATCTGGAGATGCATATCCCTATGGACCTGGAGATACATATATCAATGGACCTGGAGATACATATCCCTATGGACCTGGAGTTATGGACCTGGAGATACATATCCCTATGGACCAGGAGATACATATCCCTATGGACCTGGAGTTACATATCCCTATGGACCTGGAGATACATATCCCTATGGACCTGGAGATACATATCCCTATGGACATGGAGATACATATCCCTATGGATCTGGAGTTATGGACCTGGAGATACATATCCCTATGGACCTGGAGTTATGGACCTGGAGATACATATCCCTATGGACCAGGAGATACATATCCCTATGGACCTGGAGTTACATATCCCTATGGACCTGGAGATACATATCCCTATGGACCTGGAGATACATATCCCTATGGACCTGGAGATACATATCCCTATGGACCAGGAGATACATATCCCTATGGACCTGGAGTTATGGACCTGGAGATACATATCCCTATGGACCTGGAGTTATGGACCTGGAGATACATATCCCTATGGACCAGGAGATACATATCCCTATGGACCTGGAGATACATATCCCTATGGACCTGGAGATACATATCTCTATGGACCTGGAGATACATATCTCTATGGATCTGGAGATACATATCTCTATGGATTTGGAGATACATATCTCTATGGATCTGGAGTTACATATCCCTATGGACCTGGAGATACATATCCCTATGGACCTGGAGATACATATCCCTATGGACCTGGAGTTACATATCCTATGGACCTGGAGATACATATCCCTATGGACCTGGAGATACATATCCCTATGGACCTGGAGTTACATATCCCTATGGACCTGGAGATACATATCCCTATGGACCTGGAGATACATATCCCTATGGACCTGGAGATACATATCCCTATGGACCTGGAGATACATATCCCTATGGACCTGGAGATAGATATCCCTATGGACCTGGAGATAGATATCCCTATGGACCTGGAGTTACATATCCCTATGGACCTGGAGATACATATCCCTATGGACCTGGAGATACATATCCCTATGGACCTGGAGATACATATCCCTATGGACCTGGAGATACATATCCCCATGGACCTGGAGATACATATCCCTATGGACCTGGAGATACATATCCCTATGGACCTGGAGATACATATCCCTATGGACCTGGAGTTACATATCCCTATGGACCTGGAGATACATATCCTAATGGACCTGGAGATACATATCCCTATGGACCTGGAGATACATATCCCTATGGACCTGGAGATACATATCCCTATGGACCTGGAGATACATATCCCTATGGACCTGGAGATACATATCCCTATGGACCTGGAGATACATATCTCTATGGACCTGGAGATACATATCCCTATGGACCTGGAGTTATGGACCTGGAGATACATATCCCTATGGACCTGGAGATACATATCCCTATGGACCTGGAGATACATATCCCTATGGACCTGGAGTTACATATCCCTATGGACCTGGAGATACATATCCCTATGGACCTGGAGTTACATATCCCTATGGACCTGGAGATAGATATCCCTATGGATCTGGAGATGCATATCCCTATGGACCTGGAGATACATATATCAATGGACCTGGAGATACATATCCCTATGGACCTGGAGTTATGGACCTGGAGATACATATCCCTATGGACCAGGAGATACATATCCCTATGGACCTGGAGTTACATATCCCTATGGACCTGGAGATACATATCCCTATGGACCTGGAGATACATATCCCTATGGACATGGAGATACATATCCCTATGGATATGGAGTTATGGACCTGGAGATACATATCCCTATGGACCAGGAGATACATATCCCTATGGACCTGGAGTTATGGACCTGGAGATACATATCCCTATGGACCTGGAGTTATGGACCTGGAGATACATATCCCTATGGACCAGGAGATACATATCCCTATGGACCTGGAGTTATGGACCTGGAGATACATATCCCTATGGACCTGGAGTTATGGACCTGGAGATACATATCCCTATGGACCAGGAGATACATATCCCTATGGACCTGGAGATACATATCCCTATGGACCTGGAGATACATATCTCTATGGACCTGGAGATACACATCCCTATGGATCTGGAGATACATATCTCTATGGATCTGGAGATACATATCTCTATGGATTGGAGATACATATCTCTATGGATCTGGAGTTACATATCCCTATGGACCTGGAGATACATATCCCTATGGATCTGGAGTTATGGACCTGGAGATACATATCCCTATGGACCTGGAGTTACAAATCCCTATGGACCTGGAGATACATATCTCTATGGACCTGGAGATACATATCCCTATGGACCTGGAGATACATATCCCTATGGACCTGGAGATACATATCCCTATGGACCTGGAGATACATATCCCTATGGACCTGGAGTTATGGACCTGGAGATACATATCCCTATGGACCTGGAGTTATGGACCTGGAGATACATATCCCTATGGACCTGGAGATACATATCCCTATGGACCTGGAGATACATATCCCTATGGACCTGGAGATACATATCCCTATGGATCTGGAGTTATGGACCTGGAGATACATATCCCTATGGACCAGGAGATACATATCCCTATGGACCTGGAGTTATGGACCTGGAGATACATATCCCTATGGACCTGGAGTTATGGACCTGGAGATACATATCCCTATGGACCAGGAGATACATATCCCTATGGACCTGGAGTTATGGACCTGGAGATACATATCCCTATGGACCTGGAGTTATGGACCTGGAGATACATATCCCTATGGACCAGGAGATACATATCCCTATGGACCTGGAGATACATATCCCTATGGACCTGGAGATACATATCTCTATGGACCTGGAGATACACATCCCTATGGATCTGGAGTTACATATCCCTATGGACCTGGAGATACATATCCCTATGGATCTGGAGTTATGGACCTGGAGATACATATCCCTATGGACCTGGAGTTACAAATCCCTATGGACCTGGAGATACATATCTCTATGGACCTGGAGATACATATCCCTATGGACCTGGAGATACATATCCCTATGGACCTGGAGATACATATCCCTATGGACCTGGAGATACATATCCCTATGGACCTGGAGTTATGGACCTGGAGATACATATCCCTATGGACCTGGAGTTATGGACCTGGAGATACATATCCCTATGGACCTGGAGTTATGGACCTGGAGATACATATCCCTATGGACCTGGAGTTATGGACCTGGAGATACATATCCCTATGGACCTGGAGATACATATCTCTATGGATCTGGAGTTATGGACCTGGAGATACATATCTCTATGGATCTGGAGTTATGGACCTGGAGATACATATCCCTATGGATCTGGAGTTACATATCCCTATGGACCTGGAGATACATATCCCTATGGACCTGGAGATACATATCCCTATGGACCTGGAGATACATATCCCTATGGATCTGGAGTTATGGACCTGGAGATACATATCTCTATGGATCTGGAGTTATGGACCTGGAGATACATATCTCTATGGATCTGGAGTTACATATCCCTATGGACCTGGAGATACATATCCCTATGGACCTGAGATACATATCCCTATGGACCTGGAGATACATATCCCTATGGACCTGGAGATACATATCCCTATGGACCTGGAGTTACATATCCCTATGGACCTGGAGATACATATCCCTATGGACCTGGAGATACATATCCCTATGGACCTGGAGTTACATATCCCTATGGACCTGGAGATACATATCCCTATGGACCTGGAGATACATATCCCTATGGACCTGGAGTTACATATCCCTATGGACCTGGAGATACATATCCCTATGGACCTGGAGATACATATCCCTATGGACCTGGAGTTACATATCCCTATGGACCTTGAGATACATATCCCTATGGACCTGGAGATACATATCCCTATGGACCTGGAGTTACATATCCCTATGGACCTGGAGATACATATCCCTATGGACCTGGAGATACATATATCAATGGACCTGGAGATACATATCCCTATGGACCTGGAGATACATATCCCATGGACCTGGAGATACATATCCCTATGGACCTGGAGATACATATCCCTATGGACCTGGAGATACATATGTAGGGACCTGGAGATACATATCCCTATGGACCTGGAGATACATATCCCTATGTTCCTGGAGATACATATCCCTATGGACCTGGAGTTACATATCCCTATGGACCTGGAGTTACATATCCCTATGGACCTGGAGTTACATATCCCTATGGACCTGGAGATACATATCCCTATGGATCTGGAGTTATGGACCTGGAGATACATATCCCTATGGACCTGGAGATACATATTCCTATGGACCTGGAGATACATATTCCTATGGACCTGGAGATACATATCCCTATGGACCTGGAGATACATATCCCTATGGACCTGGAGATACATATCCCTATGGACCTGGAGATACATGTCTCTATGGACCTGGAGATACATATCCCTATGGATCTGGAGTTATGGACCTGGAGATACATATCCCTATGGACCTGGAGTTACATATCCCTATGGACCTGGAGATACATATCTCTATGGACCTGGAGATACATATCCCTATGGACCTGGAGATACATATCCCTATGGACCTGGAGATACATATCCCTATGGACCTGGAGATACATATCCCTATGGACCTGGAGTTATGGACCTGGAGATACATATCCCTATGGACCTGGAGTTATGGACCTGGAGATACATATCCCTATGGACCTGGAGTTATGGACCTGGAGATACATATCCCTATGGACCTGGAGTTATGGACCTGGAGATACATATCCCTATGGACCTGGAGATACATATCTCTATGGATCTGGAGTTATGGACCTGGAGATACATATCTCTATGGATCTGGAGTTATGGACCTGGAGATACATATCCCTATGGATCTGGAGTTACATATCCCTATGGACCTGGAGATACATATCCCTATGGACCTGGAGATACATATCCCTATGGACCTGGAGATACATATCCCTATGGATCTGGAGTTATGGACCTGGAGATACATATCTCTATGGATCTGGAGTTACATATCCCTATGGACCTGGAGATACATATCCCTATGGACCTGGAGATACATATCCCTATGGACCTGGAGATACATATCCCTATGGATCTGGAGATACATATCCCTATGGACCTGGAGATACATATCCCTATGGACCTGGAGATACATATCAGTATGGACCTGGAGATACATATCCCTATGGACCTGGAGATACATATCAGTATGGACCTGGAGATACATATCCCTATGGACCTGGAGATACATATCTCTATGGATCTGGAGTTATGGACCTGGAGATACATATCCCTATGGACCTGGAGATACATATCCCTATGGACCTGGAGATACATATCCCTATGGACCTGGAGATACATATCCCTATGGACCTGGAGATACATATCCCTATGGACCTGGAGATACATATCCCTATGGACCTGGAGATACATATCCCTATGGACCTGGAGATACATACATCAATAGACCTGGAGATACATATCCCTATGGACCTGGAGATACATATCCCTATGGATCTGGAGTTACTCCAGTAATGCTCTTGTGGCTGAATGGAAGCAAGTCCCCTCAACAATGTTCCAACATCTAGTGGATGCCTTCCCAGAAGATTCGAGGCTGTTATAGCAGCAAGAGGTGGACAAATTCTATATTAATGCCGCTGATTTTGGAATGAGATGTTTCACAGGTATGCGTCAACATTCTTTGGTATTTTACACACACTTATAAACATGTATACATGCGCTCACACACACAGCGGTCTGGCGCCTTCCTCCTCCAATGTGTTTTGTTCAGAGAGATTGACATGATCAAGCCCATCTCATCACCAATAGTAATAAACCCAGCCTCAAGTCATTCACTCACACACACACACACACACACACATATATATATATATACACTCATCCACTCTGATGTTAGCCTGGGGACACGAGGAGCTGTCCCACTGTTTATTAGCTCATCAGTTCACCACAGACAGGCTGTCTCCCAAATGGCACCCTAGTCCCTACAATGCACTACTTTGGACCAGGGCCCTACATAGAGCAATATGTAGGGACTAAGGTGCAATTTGGAATTCAACCCGCATTATGACGTTATGTCATGGCTGCTGTTCAAGCTAATTCATCTTCAGTCTAAGGCTGCATCCCAAATCACACACCTATTCTCTCTATAGTACACTACATTGGACATTGCTCAGGAGAAGACCCAGATGCAGACACAGGAGGTGGATAGTTCCAATCTCTGGTATTTATAGTGACACAGGGGACAGGCATACGGCAGGTTGAGGGCAGGCAGAGGTTTGTAATCCAGGCAGGTACAGGATGGCCATTAGTCAGGACAGGCAGGGTCAGGACAGGCTCAGGGTCAGGACAGACAGGCTCCGGGTCAGGACAGGCTCAGGGTCAGGGTCAGGACAGACAGGCTCAGGGTCAGGACAAGCTCAGGGTCAGGACAGGCTCAGGGTCAGGACAAGTAGGCTCAGGGTCAGGACAAGTAGGCTCAGGGTCAGGACAGGTAGGCTCGGGCTCAGAGTCAGGACAGGCTTAGGGTCAGGACACAGCATTAATTCCAAAAAGTTTTGGGACACTAATTTCCATGGAGAATAAGAGCACCTCCTCCCAGCTGCCCACTGCACTGAGACTAGGAAAC
>NC_034187.2:87390722-87465617 GCF_002021735.2 Oncorhynchus kisutch
CAGATTATTAAAATGCTTTTCGGCGAAAGCATGAGAAGCTATTATCTGATAGCATGCAACACCCCGAAATACCTGAATGCGACGTAAACAAAAGATTTCACGTAGCCGGCGTTACACAAATAGCAGAAATAAAATATAAAACTTTCATTACCTTTGACGAGCTTCTTTGTTGGCACTCCTATATGTCCCATAAACATCACAATTGGGTCTTTTTTTCGATTAAATCGGTCCATATATACCCAAAATAGCCATCTATGGAAACTGTGATTCAGAAAAAAACACTGTTTGAAAACGCTACGTCATTTTTTTTAATTAAAAAAGTTGACGATAAACTTTCACAAAACACTTCGAAATACTTTTGTAATCCAACTTTAGGTATCAGTAAACGTTAATAATCTATCAAATTGATCACGGGGCGATGTGTATTCAATAGCTCTACGATTTCAAATCATCTTCCAAAATCTCTCCAAAACTTCCTGTCGGAGACCGGATGGAAAGTGATCTCTCTAGTAGGTTTGACCAAGAAACAAAGGCACCGCAAATGACGAGACTGGCGACATCGTGTGGAAGCTGTAGGAATTGCAATCTCAGTCCCATTTAATTTCGTGCCCCTTAAACAATATATGCAAGTGGCGCATGGATATTTTTTCCAGTTTTCAGTGATCAGTTTTTCTTGCGCTTTTCGATGAAACACACGCTCTGTTATAGTCACAGCCGTGATTTAACCAGTTTTAGAAACGTCAGAGTGTTTTCTATCCACACATACTAATCATATGCATATACTATATTCCTGGCATGAGTAGCAGGACGCCGAAATGTTGCGCGATTTTTAACAGAATGTTCGAAAAAGTAGGGGGTAGGAACAAGATTAATAACCCTCCATTTTAAACCTCTTTAGGGCTAGGTGTCCCGGGGTAAGGTTTTGTGTACTCTGTGTTAATAACCCTCCATGTTAAATGACCCCCAAAACACTGCTCTCTCTGTGTCAAAACTCCATAGAGTCTTTATCTGCTTAGGCAGAGCTACGGATACAACCTCCACCTCTTCCATCTCGCAGAGTCCTCTGGGAAGGTGGGTCTATGCCTGATGGCGTGGAGGTGATTGGCTAACATCTCAAAAGCAGGATAGGTTGGGATAGGCCCATGGTGATGTCAAACATCCACGAGGAGACTGGGTTCCGAGTTGAGATAGGGATATAGAGGGATGGTAATGTGTCCTGTCATGCTGTGAATTCTAGAGCTCTGCTCTCCCTCTCCTCTCTCCAGGGGACAGCTGTGTCTGTCTATCTATCTGACCTCTTTCTCTCTCTCCATATTTCACTTCACTTCTCTTGCACCCCTTCACCAGCTGTGAGATTTTGTGCGTTCTTGTCGTTCGAACTCAATCTTCATCTTTTTATTTTTGATAAACACGAACCAACAGAAACAACACGACCACCACACCAGATACACACCACAACATGCCCACCCCTATCCACCAACGCACAAAAACACACAATAGCCTCCCCTTTCAATACACATCAAATTCCAACATGATCATGTCTGTTGGGAAATGACTCCTCAAGAAGTTAAGATTTAAGCAAACAAGTCTTCTTTGTTTTGCTTAGTTTTATAGATCACAGAATCTAATGGACTGTAATGACATATTTCAGCTTGTTTGTTTCAGTTTGTTACTGATGGTAAGTCTTAGTCTGCTTTCCAGCTATACATCTTTTTATGCAGCAATTAGACCTAAATGATATTGGTCACCAATATTTTCATTTTCCAACAGACATAATCGGATGGATATAAATTCCTAGACACAATGATATTGAGTTGGGAAAATCTTGTGCAATACACCGACGCATGTCTTGTATTCAAGATCCTAAATGGCCTGTTTCCCCTCCACTCAATATTTTTATTAAACAGAAAACCCAAACATATGGCAGCAGATCCACAAGGTCTGCCATGAGAGGTGACTGTATAGTTCCCTTAAGGAAAAGCACCTTTAGTAAATCTGCATTCTCTGTGAGAGCTTCCCATGTCTGGAATACACTGCCATCAGACACACATAACTGCACCACCTATCACACTTTCACAAAATGCTTGAAGACATGGCTAAAGGTCAATCAGATGTGTGAACATGGTCCCTAGCTGTGTGTTGCCGCTTTCCATGTTGTCTGTTGTCTGTAGCTTGTGAGGTGTGGAAACACTTTGTTGCTTTTAAGAATTTTGTCTTGCTGCTTTTTGTTCTATGTTGCTCTGTCTGTATGCTACGTCCTGCTTGTTCTATGTTGCTCTGTCTGTATGCTACGTCTTGCTTGTCCTATGTTGCTCTGTCTGTATGCTACGTCTTGCTTGTCCTATGTTGCTCTGTCTGTATGCTACGTCTTGCTTGTCCTATGTTGCTCTGTCTATGCTATGTCTTGCTGCTTTTTGTTCTATGTTGCTCTGTCTGTATGCTACGTCTTGTTCGTCCTATGTTGCTCTGTCTGTATGCTACGTCTGGCTTGTCCTATGTTGCTCTGTGTGTATGCTACGTCTGGCTTGTCCTATGTTGCTCTGTCTGTATGCTACGTCTTGCTTGTCCTATGTTGCTCTGTCTGTATGCTACGTCTTGCTTGTCCTATGTTGCTCTGTCTGTATGCTACGTCTTGCTTGTCCTATGTTGCTCTGTCTGTATGCTACGTCTTGCTTGTCCTATGTTGCTCTGTCTGTATGCTACGTCTTGCTTGTCCTATGTTGCTCTGTCTGTATGCTACGTCTTGCTTGTCCTATGTTGCTCTGTCTGTATGCTACGTCTTGCTTGTCCTATGTTGCTCTGTCTGTATGCTACGTCTTGCTTGTCCTATGTTGCTCTGTCTGTATGCTACGTCTTGCTTGCCCTATGTTGCTCTGTCTGTATGCTACGTCTTGCTTGACCTATGTTGATATTGTCTATATTGTAATTGGTTTTAATAACCTGCCCAGGGACTGCGGTTGAAAATTAGCCGGCTGGCTAAAACCGGCACTTTTACTGAAACGTTGATTAACGTGCACTGTCCCTGTAAAAATAAAATGAACTCAATATGATAGCACAGTTTGTTGCATCTCAAACTGATACACATTTCTGGCAAGAGTGTATGTTCGTGTACAGCTTATGTGTAAGGTTGTATGAGCAAACATGAACATTATCACATATCTCGGATCAATAGTGACCAACCACCTTGATTCTGTTGCAAAATTTGAAATGTTTTATTTTATTTTTTACATTGGATGAAAGCAAAGACAGCTACACAAAACCAATGTAAGTCAATGTCTCTGATGTTAGCATTTACAGCACAAAACCAATGTAAGTCAATGTCTCTGATGTTAGCATTTACAGCACAAAACCAATGTAAGTCAATGCCTCTGTTAGCATTTATAGCACAAAACCAATGTAAGTCAATGTCTCTGTTAGCATTTATAGCACAAAACCAATGTAAGTCAATGTCTCTGTTAGCATTTATAGCACAAAACCAATGTAAGTCAATGTCTCTGTTAGCATTTATAGCACAAAACCAATGTAAGTCAATGTCTCTGTTAGCATTTATAGCACAAAACCAATGTAAGTCAATGTCTCTGATGTTAGCATTTACAGCACAAAACCAATATAAGTCAATGTCTCTACAGTTGAGGAACAGTGTAAGTCAATGTCTCTGATGTTAGCATTTACAGCACAAAACCAATGTAAGTCAATGTCTCTGTTAGCATTTACAGCACAAAACCAATGTAAGTCAATGTCTCTGTTAGCATTTATAGCACAAAACCAATGTAAGTCAATGTCTCTGTTAGCATTTATAGCACAAAACCAATGTAAGTCAATGTCTCTGTTAGCATTTATAGCACAAAACCAATGTAAGTCAGTGTCTCTGTTAGCATTTACAGCACAAAACCAATGTAAGTCAATGTCTCTGATGTTAGCATTTACAGCACAAAACCAATGTAAGTCAATGTCTCTGATGTTAGCATTTACAGCACAAAACCAATGTAAGTCAATGTCTCTGTTAGCATTTATAGCACAAAACCAATGTAAGTCAATGTCTCTGTTAGCATTTACAGCACAAAACCAATGTAAGTCAATGTCTCTGTTAGCATTTATAGCACAAAACCAATGTAAGTCAATGTCTCTGTTAGCATTTATAGCACAAAACCAATGTAAGTCAATGTCTCTGTTAGCATTTACAGCACAAAACCAATGTAAGTCAATGTCTCTGATGTTAGCATTTACAGCACAAAACCAATGTAAGTCAATGTCTCTGATGTTAGCATTTACAGCACAAAACCAATGTAAGTCAATGTCTCTGTTAGCATTTATAGCACAAAACCAATGTAAGTCAATGTCTCTGTTAGCATTTACAGCACAAAACCAATGTAAGTCAATGTCTCTGTTAGCATTTATAGCACAAAACCAATGTAAGTCAATGTCTCTGTTAGCATTTATAGCACAAAACCAATGTAAGTCAATGTCTCTGTTAGCATTTACAGCACAAAACCAATGTAAGTCAATGTCTCTGATGTTAGCATTTACAGCACAAAACCAATGTAAGTCAATGTCTCTGATGTTAGCATTTACAGCACAAAACCAATGTAAGTCAATGTCTCTGTTAGCATTTATAGCACAAAACCAATGTAAGTCAATGTCTCTGTTAGCATTTACAGCATAAAACCAATGTAAGTCAATGTCTCTGTTAGCATTTATAGCACAAAACCAATGTAAGTCAATGTCTCTGATGTTAGCATTTACAGCACAAAACCAATGTAAGTCAATGTCTCTGTTAGCATTTATAGCACAAAACCAATGTAAGTCAATGTCTCTGTTAGCATTTACAGCACAAAACCAATGTAAGTCAATGTCTCTGTTAGCATTTATAGCACAAAACCAATGTAAGTCAATGTCTCTGTTAGCATTTATAGCACAAAACCAATGTAAGTCAATGTCTCTGATGTTAGCATTTACAGCACAAAACCAATGTAAGTCAATGTCTCTGTTAGCATTTACAGCACAAAACCAATGTAAGTCAATGTCTCTGTTAGCATTTATAGCACAAAACCAATGTAAGTCAATGTCTCTGTTAGCATTTACAGCACAAAACCAATGTAAGTCAATGTCTCTGTTAGCATTTATAGCACAAAACCAATGTAAGTCAATGTCTCTGTTAGCATTTATAGCACAAAACCAATGTAAGTCAATGTCTCTGATGTTAGCATTTACAGCACAAAACCAATATAAGTCAATGTCTCTACAGTTGAGGAACAGTGTAAGTCAATGTCTCTGATGTTAGCATTTACAGCACAAAACCAATGTAAGTCAATGTCTCTGTTAGCATTTACAGCACAAAACCAATGTAAGTCAATGTCTCTGTTAGCATTTATAGCACAAAACCAATGTAAGTCAATGTCTCTGTTAGCATTTATAGCACAAAACCAATGTAAGTCAATGTCTCTGTTAGCATTTATAGCACAAAACCAATGTAAGTCAGTGTCTCTGTTAGCATTTACAGCACAAAACCAATGTAAGTCAATGTCTCTGATGTTAGCATTTACAGCACAAAACCAATGTAAGTCAATGTCTCTGATGTTAGCATTTACAGCACAAAACCAATGTAAGTCAATGTCTCTGTTAGCATTTATAGCACAAAACCAATGTAAGTCGTTGTCTCTGTTAGCATTTACAGCACAAAACCAATGTAAGTCAATGTCTCTGTTAGCATTTATAGCACAAAACCAATGTAAGTCAATGTCTCTGTTAGCATTTATAGCACAAAACCAATGTAAGTCAATGTCTCTGTTAGCATTTACAGCACAAAACCAATGTAAGTCAATGTCTCTGATGTTAGCATTTACAGCACAAAACCAATGTAAGTCAATGTCTCTGATGTTAGCATTTACAGCACAAAACCAATGTAAGTCAATGTCTCTGTTAGCATTTATAGCACAAAACCAATGTAAGTCAATGTCTCTGTTAGCATTTACAGCACAAAACCAATGTAAGTCAATGTCTCTGTTAGCATTTATAGCACAAAACCAATGTAAGTCAATGTCTCTGTTAGCATTTATAGCACAAAACCAATGTAAGTCAATGTCTCTGTTAGCATTTACAGCACAAAACCAATGTAAGTCAATGTCTCTGATGTTAGCATTTACAGCACAAAACCAATGTAAGTCAATGTCTCTGATGTTAGCATTTACAGCACAAAACCAATGTAAGTCAATGTCTCTGTTAGCATTTACAGCACAAAACCAATGTAAGTCAATGTCTCTGATGTTAGCATTTACAGCACAAAACCAATGTAAGTCAATGTCTCTGATGTTAGCATTTACAGCACAAAACCAATGTAAGTCAATGTCTCTGTTAGCATTTATAGCACAAAACCAATGTAAGTCAATGTCTCTGTTAGCATTTACAGCACAAAACCAATGTAAGTCAATGTCTCTGTTAGCATTTATAGCACAAAACCAATGTAAGTCAATGTCTCTGATGTTAGCATTTACAGCACAAAACCAATGTAAGTCAATGTCTCTGTTAGCATTTATAGCACAAAACCAATGTAAGTCAATGTCTCTGTTAGCATTTATAGCACAAAACCAATGTAAGTCAATGTCTCTGTTAGCATTTACAGCACAAAACCAATGTAAGTCAATGTCTCTGATGTTAGCATTTACAGCACAAAACCAATGTAAGTCAATGTCTCTGATGTTAGCATTTACAGCACAAAACCAATGTAAGTCAATGTCTCTGTTAGCATTTATAGCACAAAACCAATGTAAGTCAATGTCTCTGTTAGCATTTACAGCACAAAACCAATGTAAGTCAATGTCTCTGTTAGCATTTACAGCACAAAACCAATGTAAGTCAATGTCTCTGATGTTAGCATTTACAGCACAAAACCAATGTAAGTCAATGTCTCTGATGTTAGCATTTACAGCACAAAACCAATGTAAGTCAATGTCTCTGTTAGCATTTATAGCACAAAACCAATGTAAGTCAATGTCTCTGTTAGCATTTACAGCACAAAACCAATGTAAGTCAATGTCTCTGTTAGCATTTATAGCACAAAACCAATGTAAGTCAATGTCTCTGATGTTAGCATTTACAGCACAAAACCAATGTAAGTCAATGTCTCTGTTAGCATTTATAGCACAAAACCAATGTAAGTCAATGTCTCTGTTAGCATTTATAGCACAAAACCAATGTAAGTCAATGTCTCTGTTAGCATTTACAGCACAAAACCAATGTAAGTCAATGTCTCTGATGTTAGCATTTACAGCACAAAACCAATGTAAGTCAATGTCTCTGATGTTAGCATTTACAGCACAAAACCAATGTAAGTCAATGTCTCTGTTAGCATTTATAGCACAAAACCAATGTAAGTCAATGTCTCTGTTAGCATTTATAGCACAAAACCAATGTAAGTCAATGTCTCTGTTAGCATTTACAGCACAAAACCAATGCAAGTCAATGTCTCTACAGTTGAGGAACAGGAGAGTAATTATGCTTTGGAAGTTTTGGAACATTTTATAAAACGGCTAAACAATGAACCATAATCATGACGTTAAAACGGCTAAAAAAACGGGAATATGATAGATAGCTAGCTAGCTAAACAATGAACCATAATCATGACGTTACTACCCTGCACGAATCTGCAGGTAGCTAACCAACCAGGTTCAATGTTAGCTAGCTATCAAAATTAGAAAATATTAATTAGAAACATGTCATATTTGAAAATGTAGCTAGCTAGACTATCTTACATCCTGTCACGAATGCCATGGTTGCCCTTAGTTTGAAGTTGTAATCTGGAGACAGGTGTTTAATCAATCTCCTTAGCTATCATACTCGAATTCCACTGACTTCAAAACTGTCCTCCAGAAAGTGGAGCGCAACACATATGCAGTTTTACAATGTGATACATTTTTTAAAAGCTAGACAGCATACCACCCTGCATCCCACCCTGCATCCCACTGCTGGCTTGCCTCTGAAGCTAAGCATGGATGGTCCTGGTCGGTCCCTAGATGGGGAGACCAGATGCTGCTGGAAGTGGTGTTGGAGGGTCAGTAGGATGCACTCTTTCCTCAGGTTAAATAAAATATCCCAATGCCCCAGGGCAGTGTTTGGGGACATTGCCCTGTGTAGGGTACCGTCTTTTGGATGGGACATTAACTTCTTGGTGACAGGAGGCAGTATTTTCACGTCCGGATGAAATGCATGCCCAAATTCAACTGCCTGCTACTCATCCCGAAGAAGATAAGATATGCATATTATTAGTAGATTTGGATAGAAAACACTCTGAAGTTTCTGAAACTGTTTGAATCATGTCGGTGAGTATAACAGAACTTATGTAGCAGGGATAAACCCAGAGGAAAAACCATTCAGATTGTTTTTTAGGTCACTCTCTTTTAAATGGTGTTTTCTTGGGAATCCAGATTTCCACTGGATGTCATCAGTCTTTACAAATTGGTTGAGGTTTTTCATTTGTGTAATGAAGAAGTAGCCCTGTTCAAACGAGGGTCACTTCAAGTGTACTGTTTGTTAGAGGCACGTGGCCAGAAAGCTAGCGCCAGTTTGTTTTCTTCCTGTATTGAACACAGATCATCCCTTCAATTTTATTGATTATTTATTTAAAGAAATACCTAACGTTGTATTACAAAAGTAGTTTGGAATGTTTTGGCAAAGTTTACAGGTAACTTGAGATATTTTGTAGATATTTTGTTTTTCTGGATCAAACGCGCCAAATAAATGTACTTTTTGGATATATATATCGACGGAATTAATCGAACAAAAGGACCATTTTATGGGACATATTGGAGTGTCAACAGAAGAAGCTCGTCAAAGGCATGATTTATATTTTTATTTCTGCGTTTTGTGTCGCGCCTGCAGGGTTGAAATGTTTTCTCCCTTTTTGTTTATGGAGGTGCTATCCTCGCATCGTTTGCTTTCGCCAAAAAGCCTTTTTGAAATATGACATGTTGGCTGCAATCACAACACGTGTAGCTTTAATTTGGTATCTTACATGTGTGATTTAATGAAAGTTATATTTTTATGGTAATGTATTTAAATTTGGGTGCTCTGCATTTTCTCTGGCTTTTGGCTTTCTGATACCATCCCACATATCCCAGAGAGGTTAAACGGGTGTCCTGACTCTCTGTGGTCACTAAAGATCTCATGGCATTTATCATAAGAATAGGGGTGGTAACCCCGGTGTCCTGTCTAAATTTCCAATCTGGCCCTCACGGTTACCTAATCATCCCCAGCTTACTTTTGGCTCATTCATCCCCCCTCCTCTCCCCTGTAACTATTCCCCAGGTCGTTGCTGTAAATGAGAACGTGTTCTCAGTTAACTTACCTGGTAAAATAAAAAATGAATTACTAACCAGCTCAAATAGATAGAAGCATGCTATATGGCAGACCAATCCCAAACTCATCTCTCAGCCAATCATGGCTAGTGGGAAGGTTGCTGACTTTTTCTGTGGTTTAACCAACTAGGCTCGTAATCTAGTAACTATTCCCCAGGTCGTTGCTGTAAATGAGAACGTGTTCTCAGTTAACTTACCTGGTAAAATAAAAAATGAATTACTGACCAGCTCAAATAGATAGAAGCATGCTATATGGCAGACCAATCCCAAACTCATCTCTCAGCCAATCATGGCTAGTGGGAAGGTTGCTGACTTTTTCTGTGGTTTAACCAACTAGGCTCGTAATCTAAAAAAATGACACTCCAATGATTTTCAATTCAATATGTATTTGGGGAAATGTACATAAATTCAAAAACTGGAAGAAACCCATATTACAGGGAACCTCTATGTGGAACAACCCAACAACCTTCAGCATTTAATGACAATACCGTTAACTCCTGGTTCCAAAGTGGCATCATGAATTTTGAGCTCATGTATTATAGTGGTTCTTTACTGTCATGCAATCAATTACAAGAAACATGTGGGTTGATCTGTTTCACCTGTTCTTGTGCTTGTCTCCACCCGCCTCCAGGTGTCGCCCCTCTTCCCCAATTATCCCCTGTATTTATTATTGTGTTGTCTGTCTGTTGCCAGTTCAGCTTGTTCGCCAGTGTTTCTCCTGTCAGTGCCTATCGTTTTCCAAGGCTCTCTTTCCTCGTCCTCCTGGTTTTGACATTTGCCTGACCCTTTACCTGCCCACCTGACCACTCTGCTTGTCCCTGACCCTGAGTCCTGTACCTGAGTCCTGTACCTGAGTCCTGTACCTGAGTCCTGTACCTGAGTCCTGTACCTTTGCCTTACCCTGGATGTTCGACCCCTGCCTGCCTTGACCTGTTGTTGCCTGACCGGTTGTAACAATAAATATATTGTTACTTCGACAGTCTGCATCTGGGTCTTACCTTGATTTCTGATACATTTATTTTCTTAAAGAAGCTGGATGGAATGTAAACTGGTAAGGCTTGGAATAAATACAATATCCATTTAGATTATATTGACCCTACCTAACATAGAAATAGGGAGAGATCTCCATCTTTGACACATTTCATGTGTCTTTGCCCATTTCCACCGAAATCTTCTTTCCAAGCATGAAAAGTCATCATTCGAAATGGGCGTTATTTCATTTTTTTTCTCCCAATTCCTGATACAGCACCAACTGTTTCCAACTGTTGTAAAATGTAATCTCCATACATCTCCATTACATCTTCTTCTCCCCCAGATTGAGACGTGACCCATTGTTTTTTAAGACAGCCACTAAAATATGCCCAATCCAGACAGACAAACAGAGTTTGGCGAAGTTATTTGTTTTCTAAAGCTGCTGTGAGTATAAGTAGCGTAGGCTTTAGTTATTTGGGATGAAAGTATCTGTAAAATTCCACTGGGAATTCATCATTACCCAGAGACTTCCCATTTTGTGGATTATTAATGACCTCCAAAAGCTCACTGTTTCTATCCATATCCATTTTTCTCTGGTTCAAAAAGTTTCAAATTGGTAAATTGGCTTATTAAGGAAATGATCCATATCTCTTTGTTTGTGACAAAATGTTTTAAAGACAGTTCATTTAAAAAATATTGGTGGAGTGCTGTAGAAGCACAAGCATTTCGCTACACTCGCATTAACATCTGCTAACCATGTGTATGTGACAAATACATTTGATTTGATTTTGATTTGATATTTACATTCGGAAACACTTCTAACATTTATGAGTTGTGGATGTAAGATTTGTACTAGTCTACTTCAGTTGGATGTTTATATCTCAACAGTTTCAAGTTCCTTGGTGTCCACCTCACCAGCAAATTATCACGGTCCAAACACACCAAGACAGTCTGAAGGGGGCACCTTTTCCCCCTCAGCAGACTGAAAAGATTTGTTATGGGTCTCAAGATCCTCAAAAATGTCTACAGCTGCACCATCACCGCCTGGTATGGCAACGGCTCGGCATCTGACCAGTACATCACTGGGGCCAAGCTTCCTGCCATCCAGGACCTCGATACTAGGCGGTGTCAGAGGAAGACCCCAAAAAAATTGTCAAAGACTCCAGTCACCCCAGTCATAGACTGCCAAGTCTAGGGCCAAAATGCTTCTACACACAAGCCGTAAGACTGCTGAACAATTAATCAAATGTCCACCTGGAATATTTACATGAACACCCCTCCATTTGTTTTGTACACTGCTGCTCTTCGCTGTCTATTATCTATGTCACTTCACCCCTAATCAACATGGACAAATTACAAATGACAAAGTAAATAGTAAATTTGTATAGTAACTTTGTGCCAGGTTTCCTTTTAACATTATAAAACGTCAATTTGGGTTAGTAATTTCTATATACTTAAAAGGGACTAAATGATACTCCTCTGGATCTTCAGGAGAACAGAAAAAAAAATCATTTGAAAGTCACGCTTCCAGTCTCTTGATCATAGCTCAATAACCCAACTGGCTATTAACTAGTGACTATACTGTCAAATACCCAACATCTGTTCTTTCCACTACTTACCTATTTATTTTATTTTATTATTCTTTATTTATTATTATTTTTATTATTATTTTATTATTCTTATTTATGTTTTTAAAGCATGTTTTAGAGTTATAGAGCTATAGCGGTCATAGCCAAGTCATTAAAACATTATTAATTTAGACAGATGGCCTGAGTGGTGCTGGGGATTGTCTTTTCAATTAACAACAAATACTTTTCTCTTTAGTGTCTCTGATGTGGTGTAATAGTCTATTGTTCACCTCATTTCAGTAGCCTGAACAGTTCAATAATCATTATTATCACATTATTTCGTTTTTTTTATTTTATTTCGATGTGTCTTTTTTCTTCCGTTTGACCCGTAGTCGGAGAACAGGATTTGTTTTCACCGTTGCTGGTTTTTTTTCATAATGGGGTCAAATTCTCTCTGCTCATGTCAGCGTTGAATTGATCCGATGGCCAGTCGTCAACTATAGTTAAACCTTTGTCATGATGGGTTATTGTGCGTAGATTGATAAGGGGTGGGTCTTTTACAATGTTTACTGAAAGAAAAATGACACAATTCATAATTTTTTCAATCTGAGATTCATTGGCCTTTGCTCATTTTCTGTGAAGAACATGTAAAATAACACATTTTTATTGAGTTGTGCCCCCTCCCCATCCTCCCTATACTATATTTCCCTATACATTTATATTATATCCACTGGGTCTGAGGGTGATACAAGTGTGGGAAAGTGTGTGTGTGTAGGTGAAAACAAGTTAAAACGAAACAAAGGTTTTCTGTGTTCCTTCACTGTCTTCCTCCTCCCTGTGTTGTTTCAACACAGCACCAAGAACCTGTCTGTCTCCCTGCCTGTCTGCCTGTCTCCCACACTCTTAACCCTTTGTAGTGTCTGAAACTACACAATGTCTTGTGCATATTATTATTTAGATACATTGTAAAAATAAAAAAAACGATATTTTCCCTCCAGGTGCAAATTAGGGGAGGGACACAAAAAAATAAATAGTTTTGCCTGTGTGGCTCCTTACTACAATCAATCAGTATGGCAAAAGTCATTTCTGCTCAGAGGGCCTTACAATTCATTTTTTTGCAGAGTGAGAAGCTAGTGTGGAAGGAGCATCTTCCATTATGGAAGATGAAGAAATGTCTGAATATAAAGGTCATGTCTGACAGTGGGCTGGGAGAAGATGGAAGGTGGAAGGCTTTGATTGGTGTACACACTGAAATACTGTGGTGAAGAAGGCGCCTCTTCGACCTCAGGAGGCAAACGAAATTTGGCTTGTCACCCAAAACCCAGACACATTTTTACAGAAGAACAATTGAAAGCATCCTGTCGGGCTGTTTCGCCGCCTGGTACGGCTACTGCACCGCCCGCATCCACAGGGCTCTCCAGAGGGTAGTGAGGTCTGCACAACGCATCACCGGGGGCAAACTACCTGCCCTCCAGGACACCTACAACACCCGATGTCACAGGAAGGCCATAAAGATCATCAAGGACAACAACCACCCGAGCCACTGCCTGTTCACCCCACTATCATCCAGAAGGCGAGGTCAGTACAGGTGCATCAAAGCTGGGACACACATTAGAGCACATTAGAGGCTGCTGACAACATTGACTTGAAACCTGAAATCATTTAATAACTGGAACACTAGTCACTTTAATGTTTTTTTTCATACAGTTGAAGTCAGAAGTTTATATACACTTAGGTTGGAGTCATTAAAAGTCATTAAAACTCGTTTTCAACCACACCACAAGTTTCTTGTTAACAAATTATAGTTTTGGCAAGTCGGTTAGGACATCTACTTTGTGCTTGACACAAGTCATTTTTCCAACAATTGTTTACAGACAGATTATTTCACTTATAATTCACTGTATCACAATTCCAGTGGGTCAGAAGTTTACATACACTAAGTTGACTCTGCCTTTAAACAGCTTGGAAAATTCCAGAAACTGATGTCATCACTTTAGAAGTTTCTGGGACTAAATGACATCATTTGAGTCAAATGGAGGTGTACCTGTGGATGTATTTCAAGACCTACCTTCAAACACAGTGCCTCTTTGCTTGACATGGGAAAATCAAAAGGTATCAGCCAAGACCTCAGTGTCAGCGCCGTGTGTATAGGTGGCAGGGAAGTCAGGCGCAGGAGAGTCAAAGTGGAGTGTAAATGGAGTCTTTTAATAAATGTCCTCAGAACATGCTCCATAACACTAAACAGTACAGACATGAAAAAACATGGGTACGAGGACCCGACGCGCCCCTATCCAACATAAAACTGACAATAAAACAATCTCTGACAAAGACATGAGGGGAAACAGAGGGTTAAATACACAACAGGTAATGAATGGGATTGAAAACAGGTGTGTGGGAAGACAAGACAAAACCAATGGAAAATGAAAAATCGATCGATGATGGCTAGAAGACCGGTGACGTCGAACGCCGAGCAATTGGAGACCTCTACAAGTCTGGTTCATCCTTGGGAGCAATTTCCAAACGCAGTCGTCATACCACTCAGGAAGGAGACGCGTTCTGTCTCCTAGAGATGAACGTACTTTGGTGTGAAAAGTGCGAATCAATCTCAGAACAACAGCAAAGGACCTTGTGGAGATGCTGGATGAAACAGGCACAAAAGTATCTATATCCACAGTAAAAAAAAGTCCAGTAAAAAAGCCAGACAACTGGGGACAAAGATTGTACTTTTTTTTTCTCAAAAAAAATGAAACAAAAATAGAACTGTTTGGCCATAAGGACCATCGTTATGTTTGGAGGAAAAAGGGGGAGGCTTGCAAGACGAAGACACCATCCCAACTGTGAAGCACGGGGGTGGCAGCATCATGTTGTGGGGGTGCTTTGCTGCATGATGGACTGGTGCACTTCACAACATAGATGGCATCATAAGGGCGGGAAATGTTGTGGATATATTGAAGCAACATCTCAAGACATCAAGTTAAGTTAATGCTTGGTCGCAAATGGGTCTTCCAAATAGACAATGATCCCAAGCATACTACCAAAGTTGTGGCAAATTGGCTTAAGGACAACAAAGTCAAGGTGTTGGAGTGGCAATCACAAAGCCCTGACCTCAATCCTATAGAAAATTTGTGGGCAGAACTGAAAAAGCGTGTGTGAGCAAGGAGGCCTACAAAGGAGGCCTACAAACCTGATTCAGTTACACCAGCTCTGTCAGAACTAATGGATCAAAATTCTTATTGGACCAAAAAACTTATTGTGCGAAGCTTGTGGAAGGCTTCCCGAAACGTTTAACCCAAGCTAAACAATTTAAAGGCAATGTTACCAAATACTAATTGAGTGTATGTAAACTTCTGACCCACTGGGAATGTGATGAAAGAAATAAAAGCTCAAATAAATCATTCTCTCTTCTAATATTCTGACATTTCACATTCTTAAAATAAAGTGGTGATCCTACCTGACTTAAGATAGGGTATTTTTACTAGGATTAAATGTCAGGAATTGTGAAAAACGGAGTTTAAATGTATTTGGCTAAGGTGTTGTCACGACTTCTACCGAAGGTAACTCCTCTCCCTGTTTGGGCGGTGCTCGGCGCCGGTCTACTAGCCAGGGCCGGCGCTCGGCGCTCGGTGTCGCCGGTCTACTAGCCAGGGCCGGCGCTCGGCGTCGCCGGTCTACTAGCCGCTACCGATCCCTTTTTCTTTTTCTGGTTGTTTTGTCTGTGTTCCTTTTCACACCTGGTTTTCAATTGCTTTGATTTCTGTGGGTATATAGGGCACCTGTTACCTGCCGTAATTCGTGCAGGATTAGATTTCTGTTGGTATATAGGACACCTGTTACCTGCCGTAATTCGTGCAGGATTAGATTTCTGTTGGTATATAGGACACCTGTTACCTGCCGTAATTCGTGCAGGATTAGATTTCTGTGGGTATATAGGGCACCTGTTACCTGCCGTAATTCGTGCAGGATTAGATTTCTGTTGGTATATAGGACACCTGTTACCTGCCGTAATTCGTGCAGGATTAGATTTCTGTTGGTATATAGGGCACCTGTTACCTGCCGTAATTCGTGCAGGATTAGATTTCTGTTGGTATATAGGACACCTGTTACCTGCCGTAATTCGTGCAGGATTAGATTTGTGTGAGTATATAGGGCACCTGTTACCTGCCGTAATTCGTGCAGGATTAGATTTGTGTGAGTATATAGGGCACCTGTTACCTGCCGTAATTCGTGCAGGATTAGATTTGTGTGCATTGCGCTCGATTGTATTTGATGTTTGTTCACTATTACGCACGTGTATGTAAAGTGTCGGAACTGTGTTCCTCCGTGCGTTTGCACGAGTTTCTGATTATTCGAGAGCGTAGTTTGGGGATTTTTGTCTGTGCCGTTTTTGTATTGCTGGACTATATTATTAAACACGCTTCTCAGACATCCCTGCTCTCTCCTGCACCTGACTCCTACACCTCTCACCAAGACTCATGTTATCACAGGTGTATGTAAACTTCTGACTTCAACTGTATGTATAAACTGTATTCTTTGCTATTCTACTGTATCTCATTCACTTAATGTTTACATATCTTGCATTACTCATCTCATATGTATATACTATATTCTGTACCTTTGTCCGTTCCGCTCTGCTTGTCCATATGTATATAGTCTTAATTCATTGCTACTTAGATTTGTGTGTTTTGTGTTGTGTAGTTTGGTAGATATTACTTGTTAGATATTACTGCACTGTCCGAGCTAGAAGCACAAGCATTTTGCTACACCAGCAATAACATCTGCTAATCACGTGTATGTGACCAATAAACGTGCACTGAAATGCTCTGTGGGGTTTGTTTGTGAACAGAGCCCCAGGACCAGCTTGCTCAGGTGACTCTTCTCCAGGTTCAGCTCTCTGTAGGTGATGGCTTTGCTATGGACGTTTTGGGAATTGATTCCCTTTAGTTGGTTGTAAAATTGAATGGCTCATTTCTGGATTTTGATAATTAGCGGAAATCGGACTAACTCTGTTCTGCATGCATTATTTGATGTTTTGCATTGTTGTACACAGAGGATATTTATTGTAGAATTCTGCATGCAGATTCTCAATTTGGTGTTTGTCCCATCTTGCGAATTCTTGGTTGGTGAGTGGACCCCAGACCTCACAACCATTAAGGGAGATGGGCTCTGAATGAACTATTTTTAGCCAGATCCTAATTAGTGGCATTGAAGCCCCTTCGTGTCTCTCAGTTCCTTCACAGCTTTTTAGAAGTGCCGTTGATGCCGAGGTTTTTTGTTTGCTCTCGTATTCCCAAACGGCAGATAAAATTATTCACATTTAAAAAATTAAATATATATATACTTTTTTTCACATTTTCAAACAGTACATTTTGGTTTTCCAACGGGGCTATACATTTGGGTGAGTTTTTTTCTCTCTCATGAGTAGCCTTGTTTCACGGCCAATAAAAATGGATTACAACGCTTGCAGCTCTGTCAGATTCTGGGTATGTTCATAGTCAATGGTTCGAAGGGACTCTTTTGGTAGGTACATCTATATAGTAGTACTGTAGACTACTTTATCACTGACATCAAATCAAATCAAATTTATTTATATAGCCCTTCGTACATCAGCTGATATCTCAGAAACCCAGCCTAAAACCCCAAACAGCAAGCAATGCAGGTGTAGAAGCACGGTGGCTAGGAAAAACTCCCTAGAAAGGCCAATACCTAGGAAGAAACCTAGAGAGGAACCAGGCTATGTGGAGTGGCCAGTCCTCTTCTGGCTGTGCCGGGTGGAGATTATAACAGAACATGGCCAAGATTTTCAAATGTTCATAAATGACCAGCATGGTCGACTAATAAGGCAGAACAGTTGAAACTGGAGCAGCAGCACAGTCAGGTGGAAGTTGAAACTGGAGCAGCAGCATGGCCAGGTGGACTGGGGACAGCAAGGAGTCATGTCAGGTAGTCCTGGGGCATGGTCCTAGGGCTCAGGTCAGTTGAAACTGGAACAGCAGCATGGCCAGGTGGACTGGGGACAGCAAGGAGTCATCATGTCAGGTAGTCCTGGGGCATGGTCCTAGGGCTCAGGTCTTCCGAGAGAGAGAAAGAAAGAGAGAAGGAGAGAATTAGAGAACGCACACTTAGATTCACACAGGACACCGAATAGGACAGGAGAAGTACTCCAGATATAACAAACTGACCCCAGCCCCCCGACACATAAACTACTGCAGCATAAATACTGGAGGCTGAGACAGGAGGGGTCAGGAGACACTGTGGCCCCATCCGAGGACACCCCCGGACAGGGCCAAACAGGACAAACAGGGCCAAACCTCAACCCAGAGTCTCTCAGAGCGTTCACCGTAAGTCCACTGACACCCCTATCACAGCAAAATCACAACCTAGTTAAATAGAGCTATGCTCAATCATGAGGCATCAAAGCCAAAGGAACTGAATAATATTAAGAAATGCTATAGATGGAAGGAGAGAAGTGTGGAAATCTACCAAAAAACTATTAGGAAACATCAAAATCAATCCTTTCTAGAAAATGTCCTTGACAAAATGTTTCACTGTAATAGTGAAGGTGTAAACTTGGCAGTAGAAAAAGTATACAGTATTTGACCTCTCAGCTTCCCTATCAAATCAAAACAAAATCAAGCAGACAACCTAAGAAAATTAGCAACAATGATAAATGGTTTGATCAACAAAAAACAAAAACTAAGAAACCTGTCCTACCAAACACACAGAGGCCCAGAACACCTGAACCTATGTGAATCACTATGTGAATCACTATGTGAATCACTAAAACAATACAGAAATACATTACGAGAAAACAGGAAGAGCACGTTAGAAATCATCTCAAAGTAATTGAAGAATCCATAGACTCTAACCACTTCTAGAACAATGTAAACACATTAAACTAACAACAACATGACAAGTTATCTATCCAAAATGAAGATATATCAATAAACCACTTCTCCAAATTCTGGCCTTATAACAAAAAAAAGTTAGCAAAACCATCATCAATTAAACATCTTAGTCAGCTATTATTAAAGACTACCAGAACCAAGTAGATTATCCAATTACACATACTGAACTACAGGACAAAATACAAACCCCAAAAAGGCTTTTGTCCTGCTATGCTTTCTATGTATCTCTTGTTTTTGTTCTATTTTCATCTTTATTAAAGATGTATCAAAATAACCTTTCTTAGTTTTGGTTTCTATTCATGTATAGTTTCTTTATTAAAGAACCATGAATAATAACCACGCTGCGTTTTGGTCCGCCTCTCCTTCAACAGAAGAAAGCCGTTACAGAATCACCCACCACAACAGGACCAAGCTGCGTGGTAACGGGTAACAGCAACAGCGGCGCAAAGAGGAATGGACATGGGACGATGTATTGGACGGCAAGGGTTGCTACACCTGGGAGGAGATCCTGGCGGGAAAGGATCGCCTTCCATGGGAACAGGTGGAGGCAGCTAGGAGAGCAGAGGCAGCCAGAGAGAGGAGCCGGCGATATGAGGGAACATGGCTGGCAAGGAAGCCAAGAACATTTCTTGGGGGAGCACTCGAAGCCAGGTAGGAGACCTGAGCCAACTTCCTGTGCTTACCGGAGGGCAAGAGAGACCAGGCAGGCATTGAGCATTCAACCAGGTAAGGTTAGGCAGGATCGGTGCTCAAGAGCTCCAGTGCGCCTGCACGGTCCGGTCTATCCGGTACCACCTCCATGCACCAGCCCTCCGGTGGCAGCCCCCGCACCAGGCTGTCTCTCCGTCTCATCCTCACAGGGGCTCCCCCCCCCCGGTCCAGCACTGCCGGAGCCTTCCTCCTCTCCAGAGCTGCCGGACTCTCCCGCCTCTCCAGCGCTGCCAGAGCTTTCCTCTTCTCCAGCGCTGCTGGAGTCTCCAGTCTGTCCAGCGCCGCCTGAGCTACCTGTCTGCCCAGTGCCATCAGAATCGGCAGTCTGCCCAGCGCCGCCTGAGCCACCCGTCTGCCCAGCGCCGCCAGTCTGCAAGGAGCAGTGCCGCCAGTCTGCAAGGAGCCGCCAGTCTGCAAGGAGCCGCCAGTGCCGCCAGTCTGCAAGGAGCCGCCAGTCTGCAAGGAGCCGCCAGTCTGCAAGGAGCCACCAGTGCCGCCAGTCTGCAAGGTGCCGCCAGTCTGCAAGGAGCCGCCAGTGCCGCCAGTCAGCCAGGAGCCGCCAGTGCCGCCAGTCAGCCAGGAGCCGCCAGAGTCGTCAGCCAGTACGGAGCTGCCCCTCTGTCCCGAGCTGCCCCTCTGTCCCGAGCTGCCCCTCTGTCCCGAGGGGCCCCTCTGTCCCAAGCGGCCCCTCAGTCCAGTGGGTTCATTTAGAAGGGTCGCCGTGGTTAGGAGGCCACGGAAGCGGACAATGGGGTGGATTAAGACTATGATGAAGTGGGGGTCATGTCCAGCACCAGAGCCGCCACCGCGGACAGATGCCCACCCAGACCCTCCCCAATAAGTTCAGGTTTTGCGGCCGGAGTCCGCACCTTGGAGGGGGGGGGGTACTGTCACACCCTGACCATAGTTTGCTTTGTGTGTTGTTTTGTTTGGTCAGGATGTGATCTGAGTGGGCATTCTATGTTGGATGTCTTGTTTGTCTGTTTCTGTGTTTGGGCCTGATTGGGAACCATATTTAGGTAGCCTGTTTGGTGTTGGGTTTTGTGGGTGATTGTTCCTGTCTTTGTGTTTGTTACACCAGATAGGGCTGTTTTCAGTTTTTCACGGTTCTTGTTTTTGTATATTGTTCTATTTTCATCTTTATTAAAGATGTATCAAAATAACCACGCTGCGTTTTGGTCCACCTCTCCTTCAACAGAAGAAAGCTGTGACATTGAGGTTGATTTTATCCTATACATATACTACATGATAAAATACAAATCTTAGAATCAACTATTAAAGACGACCAGAATCCACTGGATTCTCCAATTACATTGAATGAACTACAGGACAAAATACAAACCCCAAAACCCAAAAAGGCCTGTGGTGTTGATGTTACCCTAAATTAAATGATAAAATATACAGACCAGAAATTCCAGTTGGATGGGCTTAAACTCTTTAATATTATTCTTAGCTCTGGCATCTTTCCCAATATTTGGAACCAATATCTGATCACAACAATCCACAAAAGTGGATCAAAATTTGACCCCAATAACTATCACGGGATATGTGTCTACAGCAACCTTGGGAAAATCGTCTGCATTATCAATAACAGTAGACTGCAAAATTCCTCAGTGAAAGCAATGTAAAGGGCAAATGACAAGTTTGTCTTTTAACCAAATTACCATACGACAGACCATATATTCACTCTGCACACCCTAATTGAAAAACAAACAAAAAGGCAGTATTCTCATGCTATGTTGATGTCAAAAAATCCTTTGATTCAAATTGTCGATGAGGGTCTGCTATAAAAACTGATGGAAAGTGGTGTTGGGAAAACATACACCATTATAAAATTAATGTACACCAACAACAAGTGCGTGGTTCAAATGAGCAAATAAACCCACACATTTCTTTCCACCGGGGCGTGGGGTGAGACAGGGATGCAGCTTAAGACCTACCCTCTTCAACGTTTATATCAATGACTTGGTTTTAGGACAGCTGCGGCACCTGGCCTCAACCGACAAGAATCTGAAGTCAAATGTCCACTGTTTGCTGATGATCTGGTGCTTCTGTCCTCAACAAAGGAGGGCCTACAGCAGCACCTAGATCTTTTGCAGCGATTCTGTCAGACTTGGGCCCTGAAAGTTAATCTCTCTTATATATTAGTATTATTGTATGTTATATATTATATGTTATTATATATTGTTATTCTTGGATATATATCATTATATTATTGGATATATATCATTATATTATTGGATATATATCATTATATTATTGGATATATATCATTATATGTTGTTATTATATATTATATGTTATTTTATATATTGTTATTATTGGATATTATATATAATATATTATATTATTATATTATTATATATTAAATGGCATTATTATTATTATATATTGTTATTCTATATTCTATATCATTGTTATTGTTATTATATATTATATATCATTGTTATTGTTATTATATATTATATATCATTGTTACTATCTATTATGTATATTATTATTAAATCTTATTATATATTGTTATTATTATATATTATTAAAATATATTATATATTGTTATTTGTATTATTATTTTATATTATTATATATTAGGAGAAAGGGGGAGTAGAAACTATCATGCCATTTTATGTGTTAAAAGTTTAAAAGTGAAATCACTCAGATCACAGCACTGTTTCTTCTCAAATGGGTATCTGGGACAGTATCTGGGACAGTATCTGAGTCAAGAAACACTCAGATCATCTTTCAAGAATCTTCACTCCGTGTGTCCCAGAATTAAGATGGATGATTATCGCCACGTTGCAGTGATGATGATGAGTAAAGAATGGTTCCGCTATCCTACATTCCGGAACACTAACCAGAGTTCTACCATAGTTACTGGGAGGTCTCAGCCTTACTGACAGGCCCTCTTTCTTCTCTCTGTTAAGATGACATGCTGGGCCTGGTTTTGAAGTTGGAGTAATGATAGAGCTTTATAGTCAGGCAGCACCTTTGATATGTTAAACCAGTCACGACTTCTACTGCTGGCAGCAGGGAGCTGCGGAAGGTTTACCTCCTGCGAAGAATAATTTAGTCCCAACGGGAGAGGAGGAGATGGTTTGAGAGAGGGAGGGAGAGAGAGAGAAAGGTAGAAAGGTAGTGGGAGACTGTGGAGTAGAGGGAGGGAGGGAGGGAGGGAGGGAGGGAGGGAGGGAGGGAGGGAGGGAGGGAGGGAGGGAGGGAGGGAGGGAGGGAGGGAGGGAGGGAGGGAATGTTTACCTCCTGGGAAGAAGAGGCTTTAGTCACCCAGGTTGAGAAAGACAGAGAAAGAGAGATAGAGAGAGAGAAGGGTAGAGAGATTGAGGAGGACAGAATGGGAGAGAGAGGGGTTTGAATTGTTAACCTGCCACCATACAACGGGTGAATGCAAGCATTTCGTGAGACTGTGCCTCAAAACCTAATGTCTACCTGACCCTCCACTCCACCCTGGACTTGAACAGCCTTTATGACCAGGTACACCTTTACAAGGCAACAATCCCAAATTTTGCCAGGACCCTGAAGGACTTCACCCTCAACCGTAGCCCCAGCACCTCACACAAGAGCAACAGAGCAACAGACTCCCCGCCCAGAACAGCGTTCACCCTCCTAGACCTGCAAGAGCCCCTCCTGAAGGACCTGCAACGAGAGAACCCACACCAAGAGGACCTACACCCAGACCCCATCATCACCAGCCACACCCTTACCCCCAAACAAACCCTTCCCTTACCCCCAAACAAACCCTTGCCACACCCTGTCCCATATCAGACCTATGCCCCTTCTGCCCACACCATGTCCCCCGCCCCTGTGGCAAGGACCTCAACATGACCGCAGGAGATATGCCCAGAATGTGAGCATAGCAACAGGCCCAACCCCCCTTACACACGCCCAAGTAGCATTTTTTATTTATTTTTATTTTTTTATTTTACCTTTATTTAACCAGGTAGGCTAGTTGAGAACACCTTTATTTAACCAGGTAGGCTAGTTGAGAACACCTTTATTTAACCAGGTAGGCTAGTTGAGAACACCTTTATTTAACCAGGTAGGCTAGTTGAGAACACCTTTATTTAACCAGGTAGGCCAGCTGAGAACACCTTTATTTAACCAGGTAGGCTAGTTGAGAACACCTTTATTTAACCAGGTAGGCTAGTTGAGAACACCTTTATTTAACCAGGTAGGCTAGTTGAGAACACCTTTATTTAACCAGGTAGGCAAGTTGAGAACAAGTTCTCATTTACAATTGCGACCTGGCCAAGATAAAGCAAAGCAGTTCGACAGATACAACGACACAGAGTTACACATGGAGTAAAACAAACATACAGTCAATAATACAGTATAAACAAGTCTATATACAATGTGAGCAAATGAGGTGAGAAGGGAGGTAAAGGCAAAAAAGGCCATGATGGCAAAGTAAATACAATATAGCAAGTAAAACACTGGAATGGTAGTTTTGCAATGGAAGAATGTGCAAAGTAGAAATAAAAATAATGGGGTGCAAAGGAGCAAAATAAATTAATTAATTAAAATTAAATACAGTTGGGAAAGAGGTAGTTGTTTGGGCTAAATTATAGGTGGGCTATGTACAGGTGCAGTAATCTGTGAGCTGCTCTGACAGTTGGTGCTTAAAGCTAGTGAGGGAGATAAGTGTTTCCAGTTTCAGAGATTTTTGTAGTTCGTTCCAGTCATTGGCAGCAGAGAACTGGAAGGAGAGGCGGCCAAAGAAAGAATTGGTTTTGGGGGTGACTAGAGAGATATACCTGCTGGAGCGTGTGCTACAGGTGGGAGATGCTATGGTGATCAGCGAGCTGAGATAAGGGGGGACTTTACCTAGCAGGGTCTTGTAGATGACATGGAGCCAGTGGGTTTGGCGACGAGTATGAAGCGAGGGCCAGCCAACGAGAGCGTACAGGTCGCAATGGTGGGTAGTATATGGGGCTTTGGTGATAAAACGGATTGCACTGTGATAGACTGCATCCAATTTGTTGAGTAGGGTATTGGAGGCTATTTTGTAAATGACATCGCCAAAGTCGAGGATAGGTAGGATGGTCAGTTTTACAAGGGTATGTTTGGCAGCATGAGTGAAGGATGCTTTGTTGCGAAATAGGAAGCCAATTCTAGATTTAACTTTGGATTGGAGATGTTTGATATGGGTCTGGAAGGAGAGTTTACAGTCTAACCAGACACCTAAGTATTTGGAGTTGTCCACGTATTCTAAGTCAGAGCCGTCCAGAGTAGTGATGTTGGACAGGCGGGTAGGTGCAGGTAGCGATCGGTTGAAGAGCATGCATTTAGTTTTACTTGTATTTAAGAGCAATTGGAGGCCACGTAAGGAGAGTTGTATGGCATTGAAGCTTGCCTGGAGGGTTGTTAACACAGTGTCCAAAGAAGGGCCGGAAGTATACAGAATGGTGTCGTCTGCGTAGAGGTGGATCAGGGACTCACCAGCAGCAAGAGCGACCTCATTGATGTATACAGAGAAGAGAGTCGGTCCAAGAATTGAACCCTGTGGCACCCCCATAGAGACTGCCAGAGGTCCGGACAGCAGACCCTCCGATTTGACACACTGAACTCTATCAGAGAAGTAGTTGGTGAACCAGGCGAGGCAATCATTTGAGAAACCAAGGCTGTCGAGTCTGCCGATGAGGATGTGGTGATTGACAGAGTCGAAAGCCTTGGCCAGATCAATGAATACGGCTGCACAGTAATGTAGTAATTTGCGACCTAAGTGGTATGCATCAGATGTCAACATGCTCTGCTCACACCTACTGTGATGTTCCGGGCCTAAACCCCACAACAACAACACTAGACACTATGGAACTCAAAGCTTTTACTATCTCATCCTGGTCATCTGCCTTTGGCCTGAAGAGC
Organism: Oncorhynchus kisutch; assembly: GCF_002021735.2. Lineage (NCBI taxonomy): Eukaryota > Metazoa > Chordata > Actinopteri > Salmoniformes > Salmonidae > Oncorhynchus > Oncorhynchus kisutch. Next base: position 87,416,109 of record NC_034187.2, read on the forward strand.
AGGAACCTGGACTACATCAAAGAAATTGGAAATACAGACATTGTCGTCCTACAAGAAACATGGTATAAAGGAGATGGACCCACTGGTTGCCCTCTAGGTTACGGAGAGCTGGTAATCCCATCCACCAAACTACCAGGTGGGTGGTATAGAGGAGATGGACCCACTGGTTGGCCTCTAGGTTACAGAGAGCTGGTAGTCCCATCCACCAAACTACCAGGTGGGTGGTATAGAGGAGACAGACCCACTGGTTGCCCTCTAGGTTACAGAGAGCTGGTAGTCCCATCCACCACACTACCAGGTGGGTGGTGTAGAGGAGACAGACCCACTGGTTGCCCTCTAGGTTACAGAGAGCTGGTAGTCCCATCCACCAAACTACCAGGTGGGTGGTATAGAGGAGACAGACCCACTGGTTGCCCTCTAGGTTACAGAGAGCTGGTAGTCCCATCCACCACACTACCAGGTGGGTGGTATAGAGGAGACAGACCCACTGGTTGCCCTCTAGGTTACAGAGAGCTGGTAGTCCCATCCACCAAACTACCAGGTGTGAAACAGGGAAGGGACTCAGGGGGTATGCTAATTTGGTATAGAGCAGATCTAACCCACTGTATTAAATTAGTCAAAAGAGGAACATTTGACATTTGGCAAGAAATTAATAAGGAAATTATCTCAACAGAGAAAAATGTCCTCCTGTGTGGTAAATACTGTATACACCCTCAATAGAATCCCCATACCTTCATAAAGACAACTTCTCCATCCTGGAGGAATGTGACAAGAACCTGACACCCTCAGCACTCACGGGGACAAACATCTACCTGGAGGTGACAGCATTCCCTCCCCCATATGCCCCCCTAGGCACAACTACGACAACATAACCAACAAAAATGGGCGGCAACTCCTGCACCTCTGTCGAATGCTGGATATGTAATGGTTGTCAATGGTAGGCTTCGAGGAGACTTCTATGGTAGGTACACCTATTGCTCATCTCTTGGCAGTAGTGCTGTAGACTACTTTATCACTGACCTCAACCCAGAGTCTCTCAGAGCGTTCAGAGTCAGTCCACTGACACCCCTACCAGAGCACAGCAAAATCACACTCTACTTGAACAGATCTTTGCTCAATCATGAGGCATCAAAGCCAAAGGGACTGAATAATATTAAGAAATGCGACAGATGGAATGAAAGTAGTGTGGAAATCTACCAAAAAACTATTATGCAACAACAAATTCATTATCTTCTAGACAACTTCCTGGACAAAATGTTTCACTCGTTGTTATCCTCACAAATGATCCTGATAGGTATCAGTCTGGTGTTTTCTGTAATGACCTTAGTGATCACTGTTTTACAGCCTGTGTTCGTAATGGCTGCTCAGTGAAACGACCTGTCCTGGTTTGTCATAGACGCTTGCTAAAAAACGAATGAGCAAGCCTTCCTTCATGAACTGGCCTCTGTAAAATGGTATAGAATCAGCTTGATCCCCTCTGTCGAAGACGCTTGGACCTTGATTTTTGTTTATTTTCAGTGGTATTGATAACAAACATGCCACCATAAAGAAAATGAGAATTAAAAACAGGTTCAGCTCCTGGTTCGACCGTGATCTTGCAGAGTTTCTCCACCTCAAGAATTCCATTTGGCAAAAGGCTCGGCACACGCATACTCAGGCTGACGTTCAGGCACATGAGAAATACTGTAAGTGCACTCAGGCTATACGGAAGGCCAAAGTTAGTTTCTTTAACCTCTTGAGTGTAGGGGGCAGTATTTTGATGTTTGGATGAAAAACGTACCCAAATGAAACTGCCTATTTCTCAGGCCCAATCTAGAATATGCATATAATTGTCAGATTATGATAAAAAACACTCTAAAGTTTCCAAAACTGTCAAAATATTGTCTGTGAGTATAACATAACTGATATTGCAGGCGAAAACCTGAGGAAAATCCAACAAAGAAGTGCCTAAGAGAAACAAATCTCCCTGTTCCATTGCATGCCTTCCCTCCATTTAAAGGGATATCAACCATATTCCTTTCCCTATGGCTTCCACATGGTGTGAACAGTTTTTGTGTAACTGGGAGTCTCGTGAGTGCAAACATCCGAAGATCATCAAAGGTAAGAGATTCATTTTATTGCTTTTCTGACTTTCGTGACCAATCTACTTTGCTGCTAGCTATTTGTAATGTTTTATCTGCTGAGAGAGATGTCCTAACATGTCCTAACGCTTGGATAGTTTTCGCTGTAAAGCTTTTTTGAAATCTGACACGCCAAAACTGTGTTTTGCTATATTGCACTTGTGATTTCATGAAAATTAAATATTTTTAGTAATTTAATTTGAATTTGGCGCTCTGCAATTCAGCGGATGTTGACGAAAATGATCCCGCTAACGGGATGGGTTGTGTCACTTTGTTGTTGAGAGTGTAACACAAAATCTGGGGAGGGGACAGTTGAGTATAAGACTGTATCATCTGCATATAAATGAATTAGAGAGATTCCTACTGCCTGAGCTATGTTGTTGATGTGAATTAAGAAGAGCGTGGGGCCTAGGATCGAGCCTTGGGGTACTCCCTTCGTGACAGGCAGTAGCTGAGACAGAAGATGTTCTGCCTATATACACTGCACTCTTTGAGGTAGTTCACAAACCAGGCCAAAGACCCCTCAGAGACACCAGTACTGCTTAGCTGGCCCACAAGAATGGAATGGTCTACTGCAGTGGTTCCCAAAGTTTGTATAGTCTCGTACCCCTTCAAACATTCAACTTCCAACTGTTACTCCTTTAGAACCAGGGTCAGCGTACTCTCAAATGTTGTTTTTTGCCATCATTGTAAGCCTGCCACACACACAATATACAATACATTTATTAAACATAAGAATGAGTGAGTGAGTTTTTGTAACAACACGGCTCGTGGGAAGTGACAAAGAGCTCTTATAGAACCAGGGCACTAATAATATAATAATAATCAATCATTTTGCTATTTATTTAAGCATATATTATGAATAACTAACCACAGGTTAATGAGAAGGGTGTTCTTGAGAGGATGCACATAACTCTGCAATGTTGGGTTGTATTGGAGACAGTTTCAGTCTTAAATCCTTTCCCACACACAGTCTGTGCCTGTATTTAGTTGTCATGCTAGTGATGGCAGAGAATCCACTCTCACATTGGTATGTGGTTGCAAAAGGCATCAGTGTCTTAACAGCGTGATTTGCTAAGACAAGAAACTCTGAGCGCAGCCAGAAATCTGGCAGTGGCTTCTGATTAAATTACATTTTCACAGAACCGCTTGTTGCAATTTTGATGAGGTTCTCTTGTTCAGATATCGGTAAGTGGACTGGAGGCAGGGCATGAAAGGGATAACGAATCCAGTTGTTTGTGTCGTCCGTTTCGGAAAAGTACATGTGTAATTGCGCACCCAACTCACTAAGGTGCTTCGCTGTATCACATTTGACATTGTACGTAAGCTTGAGTTCATTTGCACACAAAATATCATACAATGATGGAAAGACCTGCGTGTTGTCCTTGTTAATGCAGACAGAAAAGAGCTCCAACTTCTTAATCATAGCCTCAATTGTGTCCCGCAAATTGAATATAGTATAGAGAGTCCCTGTATTCCTAGATTCAGATCATTCAGGTGAGAAAAAACATCACCCAGATAGGCCATCATCATGCAAGCGGTCAGACAAGTGAAAATTATGGTCAGTAAAGAAAACTTTAAGCTCGTCTCTGAATTGTAAAAGCATTACGTGGTTGCTGCCCATATCATTACGCAATGCAGAAAATACACGAGAGTTCAGGGGCTTTAATTAACAAAATTAACTATTTTCACTGCAGTGTCCAAAATGTCGTTCAAGCTGTCAGGCATTCCCTTGGCAGCAAGAGCCTCTCGGTGGATGCTGCAGTGTACCCAAGTGGCGTCGGGAGCAACTGCTAGCACGCGCGTTACCACTCCACTATGTCTCAATGTCATGTCTTTGGTCCATCGGCACAGATACCAACACATCTTGACCAACAAAGTCCATTAATGTCACAAAGCTGTCCAGTACTTTTAAAAATATTGTCTCGTGTTGTCCTGGTTCCAGTGGTTTGCAGAAGAGGATGTCTTCCTTAATTGACGCAACGGACATATACCAGGAGCTGTGCCAGGCCCTGTTGACTCATCCAGCTGTAACAGACATATACCAGGAGCTGTGCCAGGCCTGTTGACTCATCCAGCTGTAACAGACATATACCAGGAGCTGTGCCAGGCCCTGTTGACTCATCCAGCTGTAACAGACATATACCAGGAGCTGTGCCAGGCCCTGTTGACTCATCCAGCTGTAACAGACATATACCAGGAGCTGTGCCAGGCCCTGTTGACTCATCCAGCTGTAACAGACATATACCAGGAGCTGTGCCACGTCTGTTGACTCATCCAGCTGTAACAGACATATACCAGGAGCTGTGCCAGGCCCTGTTGACTCATCCAGCTGTAACAGACATATACCAGGAGCTGTGCCACGTCTGTTGACTCATCCAGCTGTAATGCATATAATTCACTGGCTTGTGTGCGAAACAGTAATTGTTTCAAAACATCTCATGCCATGTCACTGACGCGTTGTGAAACAGTGTTCGATGAAGAAATTGTCTGTATAGTTTTTTTGGCCTTTTCCCTCAGCATTGTCCCAGCCATATCCACGGCAGCAGGAAGAATGAAGTCTTCCACAATAGTATGGGGCTTGCCTGTCCCAGCCACTCGGTAGCTCACCATATAAGACATTTCTAGCCCCTTCTAATTAATGGTATCTTATATACATGTCTTACTACTCTAAAGTCGTCTTTATTCTCGCTCAAAAAACTCCCGTGGCTTATTTTTCAAATTGTCATGTTTAGTTTCGAAATGTCTGCACAAGAGTGAAGGTTTACAGCAAGAGAGTAATAGTTAATGTAATTAGATGTTAAATATTTGACTAGGCTACCTGTATTTGACATTGTCTTGTTATTTTGCTGAACACTAGATGGTAAAATTGTATTTTTGGGCAGTGAAACGATGCAAAAAAAATACCTCCGAAAAATATATAGGCCCTTTGGAAAATTTAAATGTACTGTTTGAAAATGTGAAGAAAAACATTTCTCAAAAACAAATTACAAATGTGTTTGTTTAGTTTAAAAAAAATGTGAATCACATTTTTATTTGGTATACTCCAGTATGGGAATACCTGGTCTACAGTCTCTGGTATGGGCTCAGTGGAGACTGGGTTAAAGAGCTATAGTCTACTATAGTCTACAGTCTCTGGTATGGGCTCAGTGGAGACTGGGATAAAGAGCTATAGTCTACAGTCTCTGGTATGGTCTCAGTGGAGACTGGGATAAAGAGTTATATCCTTCAGTCACTGGCACGGCCAGTGTGTTTGCCCTTGCTAGAGGTCCACAAGTTTAGTACACAGTCTACTTCCAAAATGGCACCCTATTCCCTATTTAGTACAATACTTATAACCAGGGCCCGCTCTGTTCAGAAGTAGTGTGCTAGACAGGAAATAGGGTGTGATACGGGACACAGCCATGTGCGCTAATTGACTCTGTGCTCGTTAGTGTGATCTCATTCATAACAGCACCAAAGGGGCGGGCTACAGTGGCTGTGGAGGGCCACATTATTATCACAGTATGGTATAACTTTTGGCCGGGAATGCTGCTATAAAAACAACCCATAGCACACAACACAGCAGGTGACTAGGCTACTAGGTAGTGGTCGACCTGAACAGAATACTAACAGAGAGGACTGAGTCTCTGAATCTACGGTAGTGGTCAGCCTGAACAGAATACTAACAGAGAGAGGACTGAGTCTCTGAATCCATGGTAGTGGTCAGCCTTAACAGAATACTGACAGAGAGAGGACTGAGTCTCTGAATCTACGGCAGTGGTCGACCTGAACAGAATACTAACAGAGAGGACTGAGTCTCTGAATCTATGGTAGTGGTCAGCCTGAACAGAATATTAACAGAGAGAGGACTGAGTCTCTGAATCTACGGTAGTGGTCGACCTGAACAGAATACTAACAGAGAGAGGACTGAGTCTCTGAATCTACGGTAGTGGTCAGCCTGAACAGAATACTGACAGAGAGAGGACTGAGTCTCTGAATCTACGGTAGTGGTCAGCCTGAACAGAATACTAACAGAGAGAGGACTGAGTCTCTGAATCTACGGTAGTGGTCGACCTGAACAGAATACTAACAGAGAGAGGACTGAGTCTCTGAATCTACGGTAGTGGTCAGCCTGAACAGAATACTAGCAGAGAGAGGACTGAGTCTCTGAATCTACGGTAGACATCCAGACCACATCCATACCGTATTTACTCAGACCTCATCCATACTATAGTTACCAACACATCCAGACCTCATCAATACCGTATTTACCCAGACATCCATACCTCATCCCTATTATAGTTACCAACACATCCAGACCTCATCCATACCGTATTTACCCAGAAATCCAGACCTCATCCATTCTATAGTTACCAACATACCCAGACCTCATCCATACTGTATTTACCAGACATCCAGATCTCATCCATACTGTTGTTACCCAGACATCCAGACCTCATCCATACTGTTGTTACCCACACACCCAGACCTCATCGATGCCGTATTTACCCACACAACCAGACCTCATCCATACTGTTGTTACCCAGACATCCAGACCTCATCCATACTGTTGTTACCCACAAATCCAGACCTCATACATACTGTTGTTACCCACACAACATGAGTAGAATACCAACAGACAGACAGACAGACAGACAGACAGACAGACAGACAGACAGACAGACAGACAGACAGACAGACAGACAGACAGACAGACAGACAGACAGACAGACAGACAGACAGACAGACAGACAGACAGACAGACAGACAGACAGACAGACAGACAGACAGACAGACAGACAGACAGACAGACAGACAGACAGACAGACAGATAGACAGACAGATAGACAGACAGACAGACAGACAGATGCCTGTCATCTCCACATGAGACCAATTAAATCACACAGTTTGATATGGACCTATCCCTCCCATATGACAATCTTTCATATAGAGACAGCAGATTGGCCGGTTACAGAGAGAGAGAAAGAGAAGAGAAGAGAGGAGAGAGAGAGAGAGAGAGAGAGAGAGAGAGAGAGAGAGAGAGAGAGAGAGAGAGAGAGAGAGAGAGAGAGAGAGAGAGAGAGAGAGAGAGAGAGAGAGAGAGAGAAGAAAGAGAGAGAGGGAGAGAGAAGAGAGAGAAGAGAGAGAGAGAGGGGGAAAGAGAAGAGAGAGAAGAGAGAGAGAGGGAAATAGAAGAGAGAGAAGAGAGAGAGAGAGAGAGGGAAAGAGAAGAGAGAGAAGAGAGAGAGAGGGAAAGAGAAGAGAGATAAGAGAGAGAGAGAGAGAGAGAGAGAGAGAGAGAGAGAGAGAGAGAGAGAGAGAAAGAGAAGAGAGAAGAGAGAGAGAGTGAAAGAGACGAGAGAATAGAGAGAATAGAGAGAGAGTGAAAGAGAAGAGAGAAGAGAGAAGAGAGAGAGAGGGAAAGAGAGGGAAAGAGAGATGGATGGATGGATGGATAGAGACCAGAGGGAGGGAGGAGAGAGAATATCACAAGGGCGCTGGGCAGGGTAAGATTGACTGAGACAGAATGAGACATGCTCGTCTGTGGATCGGACTGTTAATCACACAAATGAAGGGTCATGTTGCAATGAGCTACGAGGACGACAATCAATCCTGCCGGAGCACAGAGCAAACTGAATACCCTTCCTTACCAGCCACCCAACAGCCACACAGCCAACCAGTCAGCCAACCAACCAGCCAGACAGTCATCCATCCAGTCAGCCAACCAACCAGCCAGTCAGCCAACCAGCCAGACAGTCATCCATTCATCCAGTCAGTCAAACAGCCAACCAACCAGCCAGACAGTCATCCATCCATCCAGTCAGCCAACCAAACAGCCAGCCAGCCAACAAGCCTGATAATCCGTTGTGTCTCACAGGTGAATCTCTGTGCATGTTTTAGCAGCACTAATGCCACTCGTTTAGTTGCTGTCGCCTCCCACTGATGCTCTCATTTACATGTTCCCACGGTAACAATACGTAGACCTTTACTATGGTAATGGGGTGTGCGATCAGACAGGGCTGTAGGGTGGTGATGCACACTGTATGCTAACCAGCACACTCGGAACATTGCCAGAACGTTAGCTAAGGCTCCCATTAAGTTCTAGTTTGGGTTTTATCCAACATTTAGTGAATGATGACCCTTTTTGACTTAATTCTTTTATTTTAATTATGTATTTTTTTTATGAAATATCCTTGGAATGTTCTCCTAACATCTGTCACAGCCACACCAGAACATTCAACAAAAGTTTCATTAAATATCAATACAATATCCCTCTCATCATCACTCAATACCTAGGTTTACCTCCACTGTATTAACATCCTACCATACCGTCTGTACATTATATCGCCCCCAGAAACCTGCTCCTTTTACTCTCTGTTCCAGACGTTCTAGACGACCAATTCTCATAGCTTTTAGCCGTACCTTTATTCTACTCCTCCTCTGTTCCTCTGGCGATGTAGATGTGAATCCAGGTCCTGCAGTGCATAGTTCCACTCCTATTCCCCAGGCGCTCTCTTTTGATGACTTCTGTACCCGTAATAGCCTTGGTTTCATGCATGTTAACATTAGAAGCCCATAGGGTAGTGCACTACTTTAGACCAGGACCCATAGGGTAGTGCACTACTTTAGACCAGGACCCATAGGGTAGTGCACTACTTTAGACCAGGGCCCACCCTATGGTAGTGTACTCCCTCCCTCCCTTTCTCGCTCTAACTCTCCCTCTCTCCCTAGTCTCTCTTTAACTCTCTCTCTAGCTATCTATATCCCTCTTTCCCTAGTCTCTCTATCTCTATCTCTCTCTCAAGCCCTAATCTCTCTCTCTCCCTCTCTCTTGTCTCTCTCTCGCTCTCCCAAGTCTCTCTCTCCCTCACCCTTGTCTCGCTCTCGCCCTAATCTCTCTCTCTCCCTCTCTCTTGTCTCTCTCTCTTGTCTCTCTCTCAGAAAGACAGGAAACACAGGGATAAATACACTGGTACAGAGAGACAGGAAACACAGGGATAAATACACTGGCACAGAAAGACAGGAAACACAGGGATAAATACACTGGTACAGAGAGACAGGAAACACAGGGATAAATACACTGGCACAGAGAGACAGGAAACACAGGGATAAATACACTGGTACAGAGAGACAGGAAACACAGGGATAAATACACTGGTACAGAGAGACAGGAAACACAGGGATAAATACACTGGTACAGAGAGACAGGAAATAGACAGGAAACACAGGGATAAATACACTGGTACAGAGAGACAGGAAATAGACAGGAAACACAGGGATAAATACACTGGTACAGAAAGACAGGAAACACAGGGATAAATACACTGGTACAGAGAGACAGGAAACACAGGGATAAATACACTGGTACAGAGAGACAGGAAACACAGGGATAAATACACTGGTACAGAGAGACTAGGAAACACAGGGATAAATACACTGGTACAGAGAGACAGGAAACACAGGGATAAATACACTGGTACAGAAAGACAGGAAACACAGGGATAAATACACTGGTACAGAGAGACAGGAAACACAGGGATAAATACACTGGTACAGAGAGACAGGAAACACAGGGATAAATACACTGGTACAGAAAGACAGGAAACACAGGGATAAATACACTGGTACAGAGAGACAGGAAACACAGGGATAAATACACTGGCACAGAGAGACAGGAAACACAGGGATAAATACACTGGTACAGAGAGACAGGAAACACAGGGATAAATACACTGGTACAGAGAGACAGGAAACACAGGGATAAATACACTGGCACAGAGAGACAGGAAACACAGGGATAAATACACTGGTACAGAGAGACAGGAAACATAGGGATAAATACACTGGTACAGAGAGACAGGAAACACAGGGATAAATACACTGGTACAGAGACTTTTTGGGTCGGAGGGTTTGTATTTTGTCCTGTAGTTCATTCAACGTAATTGTAGAATCCAGTAGGTTCTGGTAGACTTTCATAGTTGATTCTAAGATTTGCAGCTAACCGATCGCTGAAGCTGTACATAAGCCCAACTGTAAATATCCCATCCAATCCTTCTACCTCAACCCCATATTGTTTTTATTTACTTTTCTGCTCTTTGGCACACCAGTATTTTAACTTGCACATCATCATCTATCACTCCAGTGTTAATCTGCTAAATTGTCATTTCTTTGCTACTATGGCCTATTTATTGCCTTACCTCCTCACGCCATTTGCACACACTGTATATAGACTTTATTTTTTTCTATTGTGTTATTGACTTGTTTATCCTATGTGTAACTCTGTGTTGTTGTTTGTGTCGAACTGCTTTGCTTTATCTTGGCCAGGTCGCAGTTGTAAATGAGAACTTGTTCTCAACTAACCTACCTGGTTAAATAAAGGTGTTCTCAACTAGCCTACCTGGTTAAATAAAGGTGTTCTCAACTAGCCTACCTGGTTAAATAAAGGTGTTCTCAACTAGCCTACCTGGTTAAATAAAGGTGTTCTCAACTAGCCTACCTGGTTAAATAAAGGTGTTCTCAACTAGCTTGGTTAAATAAAGTTGAAATATAAAAAAACTATTATTATAATTTGATCAAGTATATGTTTTTGCAGTTTGTTCTTTGTTGTAGAGCCAAAAAGATTGGAGAAGTGGTTTATTCAGACATCTCCATTTTGAATATATAACTCTTCGTATTGTTGTTTGTTTAGAGTTTTCCATTTTTCAATTTTTCCCAGAAGTGGTTTGATTCTATGGATTCTTCAGTTACATTGAGCTGATTTCTGTCGTGCTGTTCCTTCTTTTTCCGTAGAATATTTCTGTATTGTTTTAGTGATTCACCCTAGTGAAGGCGTAGACTTAGGTTTTCTGGGTCTCTATGTTTTTGGTTGGACAGGTTTCTCAATTTCTTTCTTAGGTTGTTGCATTCTTCATGAAACCATTTGTCAATGTTGTTCGTTTTCATAGGTTGTCTGCTTGAAAGCTGAGAGGTCAAATATACTGCTTAGTTTTTCTACTGCCAAGTTTACACCTTGAAGCGATTTAATTTTCTTGAAGGGATTGAATTTGTTGTTGCGTAATTGTTCTTTGGTAGATTGCCACACTACTCTCCTTCCATCTATTGCATTTCTTAATATGATTCTGTTTCTTTGGCTTTGATGCCTCATGATTGACCAAAGCTCTGTTCAAGTAGAGTGTGGTTTTGCTGTGATCTGATCTGAAAGGGGTGTCAGTGGACTTACTGTGAACGCTCTAAGAGACTCTGAGGTCTGTCCAACGCTGGTCCGACCAAGCTGACTCCACACTCCAAGACTGCTTCCATCACGTGGACCGGGACATGTTTCGTACTGCGTCAGATAACAATATTGACGAATACGCTGATTCGGTGTGCGAGTTCATTAGAACGTGCGTTGAAGATGTCGTTCCCATAGCGATTAACGATTAAAACATTCCCTAACCAGAAACCGTGGATTGATGGCAGCATTCGTGTGGAACTGAAAGCGCGAACCATTGCTTTTAATCAGGGCAAGGTGTCTGGCAACATGACCGAATACAAACAGTGCAGCTATTCCCTCCGCAAGGCTATCAAACAAGCTAAGCATCAGTACAGAGACAAAGTAGAATCTCAATTCAACGGCTCAGACACAAGAGGCATGTGGCAGGGTCTACAGTCAATCACGGACTACAGGAAGAAATCCAGCCCAGTCACGGACCAGGATGTCTTGCTCCCAGGCAGAATAAATAACTTTTTTGCCCGCTTTGAGGACAATACAGTGCCACTGACACGGCCTGCAACGAAAACATGCGGTCTCTCCTTCACTGCAGCCGAGGTGAGTAAGACATTTAAACGTGTTAACCCTCGCAAGGCTGCAGGCCCAGACGGCATCCCCAGCCGCGCCCTCAGAGCATGCGCAGACCAGCTGGCCGGTGTGTTTACGGACATATTCAATCAATCCCTATACCAGTCTGCTGTTTCCACATGCTTCAAGAGGGCCACCATTGTTCCTGTTCCCAAGAAAGCTAAGGTAACTGAGCTAAACGACTACTGTTGTTGTTTGTTTAGAATGCTGTTCATCGACTAGCACTCACATCCGACTCACATCCGTCATCATGAAGTGCTTTGAGAGACTAGTCAAGGACCATATCACCTCCACCCTACCTGACACCCTAGACCCACTCCAATTCGCTTACCGCCCAAATAGGTCCACAGACGATGCAATCTCAACCACACTGCACACTGCCCTAACCCATCTGGAAAAGAGGAATACCTATGTGAGAATGCTGTTCATCGACTACAGCTCGGCATTCAACACCATAGTACCCTCCAAGCTCGACCCTGGGTCTCGATCCCGCCCTGTGCAACTGGGTACTGGACTTCCTGACGGGCCGCCCCCAGGTGGTGAGGGTAGAAAACAACATCTCCTCCCCGCTGATCCTCAACACTGGGGCCCCACAAGGGTGCGTTCTGAGCCCTCTCCTGTACTCCCTGTTCACCCACGACTGCGTGGCCACGCACGCCTCCAACTCAGTCATCAAGTTTGCGAACGACACAACAGTGGTAGGCTTGATTACCAACAACGACGAGACGGCCTACAGGGAGGAGGTGAGGGCCCTCGGAGTGTGGTGTCAGGAAAATAACCTCACACTCAACGTCAACAAAACTAAGGAGATGATTGTGGACTTCAGGAAACAGCAGAGGGAACACCCCCCTATCCACATCGATGGAACAGTAGTGGAGAGGGTAGCAAGTTAAGTTCCTCGGCATACACATCACAGACAAACTGAATTGGTCCACTCACACAGACAGCATCGTGAAGAAGGCGCAGCAGTGCCTCTTCAACCTCAGGAGGCTGAAGAAATTCGGCTTGTCACCAAAAGCACTCACAAACTTCTACAGATGCACAATCGAGAGCATTCTGGCGGGCTGTATCACCGCCTGGTACGGCAACTGCTCCGCCCTCAACCGTAAGGCTCTCCAGAGGGTAGTGAGGTCTGCACAACGCATCACCGGGGGCAAACTACCTGCCCTCCAGGACACCTACACCACCCGATGTTACAGGAAGGCCATAAAGATCATCAAGGACATCAGCCACCCGAGCCACTGCCTGTTCACCCCGCTATCATCCAGAAGGCGAGGTCAGTACAGGTGCATCAAAGCTGGGACCGAGAGACTGAAAAACAGCTTCTATCTCAAGGCCATCAGACTGTTAAACAGCCACCACTAACATTGAGTGGCTGCTGCCAACACACTGACAATGACACTGACTCAACTCCAGCCACTTTAATAATGGGAATTGATGGGAAATTATGTAAATATATCACTAGCCACTTTAAACAATGCTACCTTATATAATGTTACTTACCCTACATTATTAATCTCATATGCATACGTATATACTGTACTCTATATCATCGACTGCATCCTTATGTAATACATGTATCACTAGCCACTTTAACTATGCCACTTACATACTCATCTCATATGTATATACTGTACTCGATATCATCTACTGTATCTTGCCTATGCTGCTCTGTACCATCACTCATTCATATATCCTTATGTACATATTCTTTATCCCCTTACACTGTGTATAAGACAGTAGTTTTGGAATTGTTAGTTAGATTACTTGTTGGTTATTACTGCATTGTCGGAACTAGAAGCACAAGCATTTCGCAACACTCGCATTAACATCTGCTAACCATGTGTATGTGACAAATAACATTTGATTTGATTTGATTTGATTTGATTTGGGTTGAGGTCAGTGAAAAAGTTGTCTATAGACCTACTGCCAAGAGATGAACTATAGGTGTACCGACCAAAGTAGTCCCTTCAAAGCCTACCATTGACTATATACATACCCAGTGTCCGAGAGAGTTGCAGGAGTTGTGACCCATTTTTGTTGGTTATGTTGTCGTAGTTGTGTCTATGGGGGCATAAGGTGGAGGGAATGCTGTCATCTCGAGGTAGGTGTTTGTCCCCCTGTGTGGTGAGGGTGTCAGGTTCTTGTCCAGTTCTGGCATTTAGGTCGCCACAGACTAGTACATGTCCCTGGGCCTGGAAATTGTTGATCTCTCCCTCCAGGATGGAGAAGCTGTCTTCATTAAAGTATGGTGATTCTAGTGGGGGGATATAGGTAGCACACACCGCAGCCAACGTCAGTAAAACATTTAAAAGCGTTAACCCTCGCGAGTCTTCCAGCCCAGACGGCATCCCAGAGCCGCGTCCTCAGAGCATGCGCAGACCAGCTGGCTGGTGTGTTTACGGACATATCCAATCAATCCCTATCCCAGTCTGCTGTTCCTACATGCTTCAAGAGGGCCACCATTGTTCCTGTTCCCAAGAAAGCTAAGGTAACTGAGCTAAACGACTACCGCCCCGTAGCACTCACTTCTGTCATCATGAAGTGCTTTGAAAGACAAGTCAAGGATCATATCACCTCCACCCTACCTGACACCCTAGACCCACTCAAACTTGCTTACTGACTCAACAGGTCCACAGACAACGCAATTGCAACCACACTGCACAATGCCCTATCCCATCTGGACAAGTGAAATTTCCACCCCGCTGATCCTCAACACTTGGGCCCCACAAGGGTGCATTCTGAGCCCTCTCCTGTACTCCCTGTTCACCCATGACTGCGTGGCCATACACGCCTCCAACTCAGTCATCAATTTGCAGACGACACTACATTGGTAGGCTTGATTACCAACAACGATGAGACGGCCTACAGGGAGGAGGTGAGGGGCCTCGGAGTGTGGTGTCAGGAAAATAACCTCACACTCAACGTCAACAAAACTAAGGAGATGATCGTGGACATCAGGAAACAGCAGAGGGGGCACCCCCCCATCCACATCGATGGGACAGTAGTGGAGAGGGTAGTAAGTTTTAAGTTCATTGGCGTACACATCACAGACAAACTGAAATGGTCCCCCCACACAGACAGCGTCGTGTATTAGTGTCTAGTGTTGTTTTTGTGTGGTTTAGGTCCGGGAACATCACAGTAGGTGTGAGCAGAGCATGTTGAGCATCTGATGCATACCTTTTAGGGTGCAGAATGGGCGGGTGTAATGGAGGGGTTGGGCCTGTTCGCTTTGCTCACGGCCTGTGCATATGTCCTGCTGTCATGTTGAGGTCCTTGCCACTGGAGCGGGGGTTAGGGGGTGAGCAAAAGAGGCATAGGTCTGATTTGTGACCAGGGTTTGTTTAGGGTGATCTTAGCTGGTTGGGGTGTGGCTGTTGATGCTGTGTTCTGGGTGTAGACCCTCTTGGTGTGGGTTAAATCAGTGCAGTTCCTTCAGGTGGGGCTCTTGCAGGTCTGGGAGGGGGTCCCTCTGGCCTGGGATGGGGTCTCGCTGGTCTGGAAGGGGGTCTCACTGGCCTGGGATGGGGTCTCGCTGGTCTGGGAGGGGGTCTCGCTGGTCAGGGCTGGGTGTCCGTTGCTCTGTTGCTCCTGTGTGAGGTGCTGGGACTGCGGTTGAGGGTGACGTCCTTCAGGGTCCTGGCAAAATTTGGTATCGGTGTCTTGTACAGGTGGACCTGGTCGTAAAGGCTGTTCAAGTCCAGGGTGGAGTGGTGGGTCAGGTAGACATTAGGTTTTGAGGCACAGTCTAGCGAAATGCTTTTTCAATCACTCTCTTGAGTGCTGTGGCCACCCTTTCCTGCTTGGCCCTCAGGTCATTTGTGCCTCTGTGAATTATGATGTGGCTGAGTGATTCTAGCCTGTCCTCTGACAACAGCTCCAGGACATGCCTAGTGTTTGGGCACCACTTCGTGTTTCAGAAAAAGTTTATCGTCTTGAATGAGTCAATGAGGAGCACAATCTCTGGCTTTTGTGTGTCCTCAGTGAATGTGGGGTGGTTGTCAAGAGAGCTATCAGGGGAGCTGAAAGAGAGAGAGAGAGAGAGAGAGAGAGAGAGAGAGAGAGAGAGAGAGAGAGAGAGAGAGAGAGAGAGAAAAACATTGAATGAGTAGCTGTTCCAAACATTTTGACTGGTACTGTACATACGTACAAACATACCATAACATATACAGGTAAATAGATACAGAGAAAAAGACAGAGAAGGTTATTTGAAAACAGTCTGGCACATAGAGACTACTCATGTAGGAGACAAGACACGTACCATTTACCACATATAAGCAGGGATGTTTATTTACAATTTAATTATAGGTAGCCCTTTTTCTTTTATGCCAAACTTAATCTAAATGTTCCGCAAATGTACAACAACAACAAAACATTTCAGTTACTGCTCATACATCTACCTGCTCAGCCACATAAAAGCCAGGGTCTATCTGGAACAGGAACAGTTACTCCTCATACATCTACCTGCTCAGCCACATAAAGCCAGGGTCTATCTGGAACAGGAACAGTTACTCCTCATACATCTACCTGCTCAGCCACATAAAGCCAGGGTCTATCTGGAACAGGAACAGTTACTCCTCATACATCTACCTGCTCAGCCACATAAAGCCAGGGTCTATCTGGAACAGGAACAGTTACTCCTCATACATCTACCTGCTCAGCCACATAAAGCCAGGGTCTATCTGGAACAGGAACAGTTACTCCTCATACATCTACCTGCTCAGCCACATAAAGCCAGGGTCTATCTGGAACAGGAACAAGTGTATATCATGGTAGTAAAGGGCAACGGAAATGAGTTTCATTCTCTATTTCTTCGAGGTCACAATAGTTACATAGTCTTTCCACTTCCATTTCACCTCGACCTGTTTCAATACGCAGTGGCAATAACCCTGATCTTACCTGTACCTGTGCACATAGCGATCTCTTGCTTTTAGGTAGGTTATTAGCTGCCAGTTGAGGACTTGTGAGGCATCTGTTTCTCGAACTAGACACTCTAATGTACTTGTCCTCTTGCTCAGTTGTGCACCGGGGCCTCCCACTCCTCTTTCTATTCTGGTTCGAGCCAGTTTACACTGTTCTGTGAAGGGAGTGGTACACAGCATTGTACGAGATCTTCCGTTTCCTGGCAATTTCTCACATGGAATAGCCTTCATTTCTCAGAACAAGAATAGACTGACGAGTTTCAGAAGAAAGTGCTTTGTTTCTGGCCATTTTGACCCTGTAATCGAACCCACAAATTCTGATGCTCCAGATACTCAACTAGTCTAAAGAAGGCCAGTTGTATTGCTTCTTTAATCAGAACAACCGTTTTCAGCTGTGTTACATAATTGCAAAGCGTTTTCTAATGATCCATTAGCCCATTAAAATGATCAACTTGGATTAGCTAACACAATGTGTCATTGGAACACAGGAGTGATGGTTGCTGATAAGGCCCTGGGAGTGTTTCTGTTGGGTCCATACCATACATACCCTTTACATGAGTGTTTCTGTTGGGTCCATACCATACATACCCTTTACATGAGTGTTTCTGTTGGGTCCATACCATACATACCCTTTACATGAGTGTTTCTGTTGGGTCCATACCATACATACCCTTTACATGAGTGTTTCCGTTGGGTCCATACCATACATACCCTTAACCTGAGTGTTTCTGTTGGGTCCATACCATACATACCCTTTAACATGAGTGTTTCTGTTGGGTCCATACCATACATACCCTTTACATGAGTGTTTCTGTTGGGTCCATACCATACATACCCTTTACATGAGTGTTTCTGTTGGGTCCATACCCTTTAACATGAGTGTTTCTGTTGGGTCCATACCCTTTAACATGAGTGTTTCTGTTGGGTCCATACCCTTTAATATCACTCCTTATCCCCGCCTTCCTATTGGCCATGCTTTTCTCACCACTGTGTAGATTTCTACTGGAGTCCACATGTTTTAGTGGTTAAGTGTTTTTGTTATTGCTGTTCAAGGTAGATAGCCAGCTAAATGCATACCTAGGCTAGCCAGATGACTCGCCAAACATTCCCCAACAAGTCTGTCAATTGACTCTTTCACCCTGACAGGATTCATATTTCAGTTGCTTCCATTTACAGGCCGATCTCTATGTTTTGAGATTTGAAAACGTTTAAATTAAAAAGGTTTTTGAAAGAGTTTGGTCCCATGAAGAAGGCGCAGCGTTTTCCATTGTGGACACTGTACCAAGCCATGTTACTACCTGGTACTCTGTATATAGCCATGTTACTACCTGGTACTCCCTGTATATAACCATGTTATTACCTCCCTGTATATAACCATGTTACTACCTGGTACTCCCTGTATATAACCATGTTATTACCTCCCTGTATATAACCAGGTTATTACCTGGTACTCCCTGTATATAGCCATGTTATTACCTGGTACTCCCTGTATATAGCCATGTTATTACCTGGTACTCCCTGTATATAGCCATGGTATTACCTGGTACTCCCTGTATATAGCCATGTTATTACCTGGTACTCCCTGTATATAGCCATGTTATTACCTGGTACTGCCTGTATATAACCATGTTTTTACCTGGTACTCCCTGTATATAACCATGTTATTACCTGGTACTCCTGTATATAGCCATGTTATTACCTGGTACTCCCTATATATAACCATGTTATTACCTGGTACTCCCTATATAACCATGATATTACCTGGGACTCCCTGTATATAACCATGTTATTACCTCCCTGTATATAGTCATGTTATTACCTGGTACTCCCTGCATGTAACCATGTTATTACCTCCCTGTATATAACCATGTT
This sequence comes from Oncorhynchus kisutch, assembly GCF_002021735.2. Taxonomy (NCBI): domain Eukaryota; kingdom Metazoa; phylum Chordata; class Actinopteri; order Salmoniformes; family Salmonidae; genus Oncorhynchus; species Oncorhynchus kisutch. The sequence continues at coordinate 87,434,843 of NC_034187.2, forward strand.
ATTCCCTGGTACTCCCTGTATGTAACCATGTTATTACCTCCCTGTATATAGCCATGCTATTACCTGGTACTCCTGTATATAGCCATGTTATTACCTGGTACTCCCTATATATAACCATGTTATTACCTGGTACTCCCTATATAACCATGATATTACCCGGGACTCCCTGTATATAACCATGTTATTACCTCCCTGTATATAGCCATGTTATTACCTGGTACTCCCTATATAGCCATGTTATTACCTCCCTGTATATAACCATGTTATTACCTGGTACTCCCTGTATGTAACCATGTTATTACCTCCCTGTATATAGTCATGTTATTACCTGGTACTCCCTGTATATAACCATGTTATTACCTCCCTGTATATAACCATGTCATTACCTGGTACTCCCTGTATGTAACCATGTTATTACCTCCCTGTATATAATCATGTTATTACCTGGTACTCCTTGTATATAACCATGTTATTACCTCCCTGTATATAACCATGTTAGTACCTGGTACTCCCTGTATATAGCCATGTTATTACCTGGTACTCCCTGTATATAGTCATGTTATTACCTGGTACTCCCTGTATATAGCCATGTTATTACCTGGTACTCCCTGTATATAACCATGTTATTACCTAGTACTCCCGGTATATAACCATGTCATTACCTGGTACTCCCTCTATATAACCATGTTATTACCTCCCTGTATATAACCATGTTATTACCTGGTACTCCCTGTATATAACCATGTTATTACCTGGTACTCCCTGTATATAGCCATGTTATTACCTGGTACTCCCTGTATATAGCCATGTTATTACCTAGTACTCCCTGTATATAGCCACGTTATTACCTGGTACTTCCTGTATATAACCATGCTATTACCTGGTACTCCCTGTATATAGCCATGATATTACCTGGTACTCCCTGTATATAACCATGTTATTACCTGGTACTCCGTGTATATAGCCACGTTATTACCTGGTACTCCCTGTATATAACCATGTTATTACCTCCCTGTATATAACCATGTTATTACCTGGTACTCCCTGTATAGAGCCATTTTATTACCTCCCTGTATATAGCCATGTCATTACCTGGTACTCCCTGTATATAGCCATGTTATTACCTGGTACTCCCTGTATATAGCCATGTTATTACCTGGTACTCCCTGTATATAGCCATGTTATTACCTCCCTGTATATAGCCATGTCATTACCTGGTACTCCCTCTATATAACCATGTTATTACCTCCCTGTATATAACCATGTTATTACCTGGTACTCCCTGTATATAGCCATGTTATTACCTGGTACTCCCTGTATATAACCATGTTATTACCTGGTACTCCCTGTATATAGCCATGTTATTACCTGGTACTCCCTGTATATAGCCATGTTATTACCTGGTACTCCCTGTATATAGTCATGATATTACCTCGTACTCCGTGTATATAGCCATGTTATTACCTGGTACTCCCTGTATATAGCCATGTTATTACCTGGTACTCCCTGTATATAGCCATGTTATTACCTGGTACTCCCTGTATATAACCATGTTATTACCTAGTACTCCCGGTATATAACCATGTTATTACCTCCCTGTATATAACCATGTTATTACCTGGTACTCCCTGTATATAGCCATATTATTACCTGGTACTCCCTGTATATAACCATGTTATTACCTGGTACTCCCTGTATATAGTCATGATATTACCTCGTACTCCGTGTATATAGCCATGTTATTACCTGGTACTCCCTGTATATAGCCATGTTATTACCTGGTACTCCCTGTATATAGCCATGTTATTACCTGGTACTCCCTGTATATAACCATGTTATTACCTAGTACTCCCGGTATATAACCATGTTATTACCTCCCTGTATATAACCATGTTATTACCTGGTACTCCCTGTATATAGCCATATTATTACCTGGTACTCCCTGTATATAACCATGTTATTACCTGGTACTCCCTGTATATAGCCACGATATTACCTGGTACTCCCTGTATGTAACCATGTTATTACCTCCCTGTATATAGTCATGTTATTACCTGGTACTCCCTGTATATAACCATGTTATTACCTCCCTGTATATAACCATGTCATTACCTGGTACTCCCTGTATGTAACCATGTTATTACCTCCCTGTATATAATCATGTTATTACCTGGTACTCCTTGTATATAACCATGTTATTACCTCCCTGTATATAACCATGTTAGTACCTGGTACTCCCTGTATATAGCCATGTTATTACCTGGTACTCCCTGTATATAGTCATGTTATTACCTGGTACTCCCTGTATATAGCCATGTTATTACCTGGTACTCCCTGTATATAACCATGTTATTACCTAGTACTCCCGGTATATAACCATGTCATTACCTGGTACTCCCTCTATATAACCATGTTATTACCTCCCTGTATATAACCATGTTATTACCTGGTACTCCCTGTATATAACCATGTTATTACCTGGTACTCCCTGTATATAGCCATGTTATTACCTGGTACTCCCTGTATATAGCCATGTTATTACCTAGTACTCCCTGTATATAGCCACGTTATTACCTGGTACTTCCTGTATATAACCATGCTATTACCTGGTACTCCCTGTATATAGCCATGATATTACCTGGTACTCCCTGTATATAACCATGTTATTACCTGGTACTCCGTGTATATAGCCACGTTATTACCTGGTACTCCCTGTATATAACCATGTTATTACCTCCCTGTATATAACCATGTTATTACCTGGTACTCCCTGTATAGAGCCATTTTATTACCTCCCTGTATATAGCCATGTCATTACCTGGTACTCCCTGTATATAGCCATGTTATTACCTGGTACTCCCTGTATATAGCCATGTTATTACCTGGTACTCCCTGTATATAGCCATGTTATTACCTCCCTGTATATAGCCATGTCATTACCTGGTACTCCCTCTATATAACCATGTTATTACCTCCCTGTATATAACCATGTTATTACCTGGTACTCCCTGTATATAGCCATGTTATTACCTGGTACTCCCTGTATATAACCATGTTATTACCTGGTACTCCCTGTATATAGCCATGTTATTACCTGGTACTCCCTGTATATAGCCATGTTATTACCTGGTACTCCCTGTATATAGTCATGATATTACCTCGTACTCCGTGTATATAGCCATGTTATTACCTGGTACTCCCTGTATATAGCCATGTTATTACCTGGTACTCCCTGTATATAGCCATGTTATTACCTGGTACTCCCTGTATATAACCATGTTATTACCTAGTACTCCCGGTATATAACCATGTTATTACCTCCCTGTATATAACCATGTTATTACCTGGTACTCCCTGTATATAGCCATATTATTACCTGGTACTCCCTGTATATAACCATGTTATTACCTGGTACTCCCTGTATATAGTCATGATATTACCTCGTACTCCGTGTATATAGCCATGTTATTACCTGGTACTCCCTGTATATAGCCATGTTATTACCTGGTACTCCCTGTATATAGCCATGTTATTACCTGGTACTCCCTGTATATAACCATGTTATTACCTAGTACTCCCGGTATATAACCATGTTATTACCTCCCTGTATATAACCATGTTATTACCTGGTACTCCCTGTATATAGCCATATTATTACCTGGTACTCCCTGTATATAACCATGTTATTACCTGGTACTCCCTGTATATAGCCACGATATTACCTGGTACTCCCTGTATATAGCCATGTTATTACCTGGTACTCCCTGTATATAACCATATAATTACCTGGTACTCACTGTATATAGCCATGTTATTACCTGGTACTCCCTGTATATAGCCATGTTGTTACCTGGTACTCCCTGTATATAGCCATGTTATTACCTCCCTGTATATAACCATGTTATTACCTGGTACTCCCTGTATATAACCATGTTATTACCTGGTACTCCCTGTATATAGCCATGTTATTACCTGGTACTCCCTGTATATAACCATGTTATTACCTGGTACTCCCTGTATATAACCATGTTATTACCTGGTACTCCCTGTATATAACCATATAATTACCTGGTACTACCTGTATATAACCATGTTATTAGCTGGTACTCCCTGTATAAAACCATGTTATTACCTGGTACTCCCTGTATATTACCATGTTATTACCTGGTACTTACCTGGTACTCCCGCTCCAGGACAGGTAGACATCTATAGGGCAGGATGTCAGTGTTACCGATCCAGGACAGGTAGACATCTATAGGGGAGGGTGTCAGTCATTGTTACCGATCCAGGACAGGTAGACATCTATAGGGGAGGATGTCAGTGTTACCGATCCAGGACAGGTAGACATCTATAGGGGAGGATGTCAGTGTTACCGATCAAGGACAGGTAGACATCTATAGGGGAGGATGTCAGTGTTACCGATCCAGGACAGGTAGACATCTATAGGGGACGATGTCAGTCAGTGTTACCGCTCTCGCCCTCTCTCTCTCTCTATGGATCGATCTCTCTCTCTCTGTGGATCTCTCTCTCTCTCTGTGGATCTCTCTCTCTCTCTCTCTCTGTGGATCTCTCTCTCTCTCTCTCTCTATGGATCGATCTCTCTCTCTCTGTGGATCTCTCTCTCTCTCTGTGGATCTCTCTCTCTCTCTCTCTCTGTGGATCTCTCTCTCTCTCTCTGTGGATCTCTCTCTCCCCCTCTGTGGATCTCTCTCTCTCCCTCTGTGGATCTCTCTCTGTGGATCTCTCTCTCTCTCTCTCTCTCTCTCTCTCTCTGTGGATCTCTCTCTCCCCCTCTGTGGATCTCTCTCTCTCCCTCTGTGGATCTCTCTCTGTGGATCTCTCTCTCTCTCTCACTCTCTCTCTCTGTGGATCTCTCTCTCCCCCTCTGTGGATCTCTCTCTCTCTCTCTCTCTCTCTCTCTCTCTGTGGATCTCTCTCTCCCCCTCTGTGGATCTCTCTCTCTCCCTCTGTGGATCTCTCTCTCCCCCTCTGTGGATCTCTCTCTCCCCCTCTGTGGATCTCTCTCTCCCCCTCTGTGGATCTCTCTCTCCCCCTCTGTGGATCTCTCTCTCCCCCTCTGTGGATCTCTCTCTCCCCCTCTGTGGATCTCTCTCTCTCTGTGGATCTCTCTCTCCCCCTCTGTGGATCTCTCTCTCTCTCTCTCTCTCTCTGTGGATCTCTCTCTCCCCCTCTGTGGATCTCTCTCTCTCCCTCTGTGGATCTCTCTCTGTGGATCTCTCTCTCTCCCTCTGTGGATCTCTCTCTCTCTCTCACTCTCAAAGATACATTATTTATTTGTGTTAAAATCACTGTTCTATTGATTTTTTTTTTTTAAATGTACTCCTTTTTCTCCCCATTTTCGTGGGGAGAAATATACAATTGGTAGTCTCATCGCTGCAACTCCCGTACAGACTCTGGAGAGGTGAAGGTCGAGAGCCATGCGTCCTCTGAAACACAACCAAGCCTCACTGCTTCTTGACACAATACACACTTAACTTGAAAGCCAACCTCACCAATGTGTTGTAGGAAACACTGTATCTCTGGCAACCGTGTCAGCTTACAGTGTGCCAGGCCCGCCACAGGAGTCGCTAGTGAACGATGGGACAACGTCATCCCTGCTGGCCAAACCCTCCCCTAACCCGGACGACACTGGGCCAATTGAGCGCTGCCTCATGGGTCTCCCAGTCGCAGCCAGCTGCGACAGAGCCTGGACTCGAACCCAGAATCTGTAGAGGCACAGCCTTAGACCACTGAGCCAATAGGGAGGCCAAGATCACCGTTCTGATGAAATACACATAATCAAAGCATGGTGCTAATCGCTGGTGTTCCTCTCTGATGTGAGAGAAGGGAGATAGAAGTCATTTATAATTCACCACCTACCACCTGGTATTTCCTATTGCACACTAGAGGAGAGAGAGGTGTAGAGGGAGAGAGAGGTGTAGAAGGAGAGGGAGGGAGAAAGAGAGGGAGCTCTTAATGAAAGCACTGCCTGCCTCTCCCTATTCCTTATTAACATATTCTCTCAAACAATAACCCCCCCCCCTCGCTCTCTTACTCTCTCTCTCTGTCTGAAAGCACCGCCTGCCTCTCCTCCTATTCCCTATTGATATCCCTGTCTGAAAGCACCGCCTGTTTCTTCTCCTATTCCCTATTGATATCCCTGTCTGAAAACAAGGCCTGTCTCTCCTCCTATTCCCGATTGATATCCCTGTCTGAAAGCACCGTCTGTCTCTTCTCCTATTCCCTATTGATATCCCTGTCTGAAAGCATCGCCTCTTTCTCCTCCTATTCCCTATAGAAAGAGAGAGAGAGGGGTGGGAGTTATTGTTTGAGAAAATGTGTTAGTAGAGGATAGGGAGAAGCAGGCGGTGCTTTCATTACCAGCTCTCTCCTTCTCCCTCCCTCTCCACATATCCCTCACTCCTCTAGTGTGCGGTAGGAAATACCAGGCGGTGAATTACAGATGATTTCTATCTCCCTGCTCTCACATCAGAGAGGAACACCAGCGATAAGCACCGTGCTTTGATCCCCTCTATTTCATCAGAACAGTGATCTTAACACAAATAAATAATTTCAGAGGAGGATGAATCTTGTCACACTACAGTTTCTCCACATCCTTAATATAAAATATATCTCTTTACAGACACAGACTGAGACACAGCCGTGCTGTTACAGATACATACATCTTTCAGAGAGAGAGAGAGATAGAGAGAGAGAGAGAGAGAGAGAGAGAGAGAGAGAGACAGAGAGAGAGAGAGAGAGAGAGACAGAGAGAGAGAGACAGAGAGAGACAGAGAGAGAGAGCGAGAGAGAGAGAGAGAGACAGAGAGAGAGAGAGATACAGAGAGAGAGAGAGAGACAGAGAGAGAGAGAGAGAGACAGAGAGAGAGAGAGAGAGAGAGAGACAGAGAGAGAGAGAGATACAGAGAGATAGAGAGAGAGAGAGACAGAGAGAGAGAGAGAGAGAGAGAGAGAGAGAGACAGAGAGTGAGAGAGATACAGAGAGAGAGAGAGAGAGAGACAGAGAGATACAGAGAGAGAGAGAGAGTTTTGAAACTTCTGTATGTGTAATGTTTACTGTTAATTTTGGTTGTTTTTCACTTTATATATTCACTTTGTATGTTGTCTACCTCACTTGCTTTGGCAATGTTAACACATGTTTCCCATGCCAATAAAGCCCTTGAATTGAATTGAATTGAATTGAGAGAGAGAGAGAGAGTCAGAGAGAGAGAGAGAGAGACAGATAGACAGAGAGTAAATCTCAGTAAGACCAAAATAATGGTGTTCCAAAAAAGGTCCAGTCACCAGGACCACAAATACAAATTCCATCTAGACACTGTTGCCCTAGAGCACACAAAAAACTATACATACCTTGGCCTAAACATCAGCGCCACAGGTAACTTCCACAAAGCTGTGAATGATCTGAGAGACAAGGCAAGAAGGGCATTCTATGCCATCAAAAGGAACATAAATTTCAACATACCAATTAGGATTTGGCTAAAAATACTTGAATCGGTCATAGAGCCCATTCCCCATTATGGTTGTGAGGTCTGGGGTCCGCTCACCAACCAAGACTTCACAAAATGGGACAAACACCAAATTGAGACTCTGCACGCAGAATTCTGCAAAAATATCCTCCGTGTACAACGTAGAACACCAAATAATGCATGCAGAGCAGAATTAGGCCGATACCCACTAATTATCAAAATCCAGAAAAGAGCCGTTAAATTCTATAACCACTTAAAAGGAAGCGATTCCCAAACCTTCCCCAACAAAGCCATCACCTACAGAGAGATGAACCTGGAGAAGAGTCCCCTAAGCAAGCTGATCCTGGGGCTCTGTTCACAAACACAAACATACCCACAGAGCCCCAGGACAGCAGCACAATTAGACCCAACCAAATCATGAGAAAACAAAAAGATAATTACTTGACACATTGGAAAGAATTAACAAAAAAACAGAGCAAACTAGAATGCTATTTGGCCCTAAACAGAGAGTACACAGCGGCAGAATACCTGACCACTGTGACTGACCCAAAATTAAGGAAAGCTTTGACTATGTACAGACTCAGTGAGCATAGCCTTGCTATTGAGATAGGCCGCCGTAGGCAGACATGGCTCTCAAGAGAAGACAGGCTATGTGCTCACTGCCCACAAAATGAGGTGGAAACTGAGCTGCACTTCCTAACCTCCTGCCCAATGTATGACCATATTAGAGAGACATATGTCCCTCAGATTACACAGATCCACAAAGAATTCGAAAACAAATCCAATTTTGATAAACTCCCATATCTACTGGGTGAAATTCCACAGTGTGCCATCACAGCAGCAAGATTTGTGACCTGTTGCCACGAGAAAAGGGCAACCAGTGAAGAACACACACCATTGTAAATACAACCCATATTTATGCTTATTTATTTTATCTTGTGTTTTTTACCATTTGTACATTGTTACAACACTGTATATATATAATATGACATTTGTAATGTCTTTATTGTTTTGAAACGTCTGTATGTGTAATGTTTACTGTTCATTTTTTGTGTTTATTTCACTTTATATATTCACTTTATATATTATCTACCTCACTTGCTTTGGCAATGTTAACATGTTTCCCATGTCAATAAAGCCCTTGAATTGAATTGAGAGAGAGACAGAGAGTGACAGAAACAGAGACAGAGAGAGAAAGAGAGAGATAGAGAGAGAGACAGAGAGAGAGAGAGAGAGAGAGAGAGACAGAGAGAGGTCTGCTGGTACAGTCTATGTTGTAGTACTGTTTTCATGCCTCAGGCATGAACATATATTTAATAAGTGTAGTGTGAAATCAAATCAATGTGATTGAAAATCAACTGGAAATGCATTTACAATGGTCTAAATGGTTACTACTATAGATGATAGTGCAATAGGCTGCAAGAATGTCAACCAGAGCTGCTGCCAGATAATTTAATGCTAATTTCCCTACAACAAGCCACCTCCAATGTCATTTTAGAGAATTTGGCAGTATGTCCAACCAGCCTTGCAACCGCAGACCACATGTAACCACACCAGCCCAGGATCTCCACACACGGCTTCTTTACCTATAGGATGGTCTGAGACCAGCCACCCAGACAACTGATGACAACTGTGGGTTGAATGTTGGTTTGCTGCATGAGGGTCACACGACATACTAACTGGTTTTACGATCCTTTTTCTTAAAAGTTGATTTGTTGATTTCTTTCCTTCTTAATGCATTTGAGTCAATCAGTTGTGTTGTGACAAGGTATGTGTGGTTTACAGAAGATAGCCCTATTTGGTAAAAGACCGTCCATATTATGGCAAGAACAACTGAAATATGATAAAAGAAGCGACAGTCCATCATTACTTTAAGCCATGAAGGTCAGTCAACACAGAACATTTCAAGAACTTTTGACGTTTCTTCAAGTGCAATCCCAAAAGCCATGAAGCTCTATGATGAAACTGTCTCTCATGAGGACCGCCACAGGAAAGGAAGACCCAGAGTTACCTCTGTTGCAGAGGGTAAGTACCTTAGAGTTACCAGCCTCAGAAATTGCAGCCCAAATAAATGCTCACAGAGTTCAAGGATCAGACACATCTCAACATCAACTGTTCTGAGGAGACTGTGTGAATCAGGCCTTCATGGTCGAATTTCTGCAAATAAACCACTACTAAAGAACACCAATAAGAAGAAGAGACTTGCTTGGGCCAAGAAACACGAGCAATGGACATTAGACTGGTGGAAATTTGTCCTTTGGTCTGATGAGTCCAGATTTTAGGTGGGGTTCCCACCGTAATGCATGGAGAAGGAGGTGTGATGGAGTGGGGGTGCTTTGCTGGTGACATTGTCTGTGATTTATTTCGATTTCAAGGTACACTTAACTTTTTTTGTCTGTATGGTAATGAAAGTGTGTGAGAGAGAGGGGGATTCCACATTGGAGCCTCTAGCCATTATCTTTATATGGCTGCAGGGGCAGTATTGAGTAGCTTGGATGAAAAGGTGCCCATTGTAAACGGCCTGCTCCCCAGTCTTAGAAATTACAGTGAGATATGGATGAGTTTTCACTTCCTGCGCCTTCCACTAGATGTCAACAGTCAATAGAACTTTGTCTGATGACTTTAATGTGAAGGGGGGTCGAATGAGACAGGAAATAGTCACCACTGCCACGAGTTGACCATGGTTTCACCATGTGCGTTCACAGGGGAAGGACCTGCGTTCCACCGGTCATTTGAAGTCATTCTAATTCTCCGGTTGGAACATTATTCAAGATATATGTAAACAACATTCTAAAGATTGATTCAGTACATCATTTGATATGTTTCTACTGACTGTTACGGAACTTTGGACATTTCGTCACATTATAGTGGACGCGCTTTATGACTTTGGAATTGTTTACCAAACGCGCTAACCAAAGTAGCTAATTGGACATAAATAACGTACATTTTCGAACAAATCAAGCATTTATTGTGGACCTGGGATTCCTAGGACTGCATTCTGATGAAGTTCATCAAAGGTAAGGAAACATTTATCATGTATCTTCTGGTTTCTGTTGACTCCAACATGGCGGCTAATTTGGCTACTGTTCTGAGCTCCGTAAACTTTTTTTGAAATCTGACACAGTGGTTGCATTAAGGATAAGGATATGAGTATATCTATAATGCCATGTGCATAACTTGTATTATCATCTACATTTATGCTGAGTATTTCTGTTGAATCGATGTGGCTATGCAAAATCACTTGATGTTTTGGAACTAGTGAATCTAATAAACCAATGTAAACTCAGATTTCTTTATATAAATATGAACTTTATCAAACAAAACATGCATGTATTGTGTAACATGAAGTCCTATGTGTCACGTTCTGACCATCGTTCGTGTGAGTTTTCCTTGTTTTAGTGTTGGTCAGGACGTGAGCTGGGTGGGCATTCTATGTTGTGTGTCTGGTTTGTCTATTCTATGTTTGGCCTGATATGGCTCTCAATCAGAGGCAGGTGTTAGTCATTGTCTCTGATTAGGAACCATATTTAGGTAGCCTGTTTTGTGTTGGGTTTTGGTGGGTGATTGTTCCTGTCTTTGTGGCACCAGATAGGACTGTTTTGTGTTGGGTTTTGTGGGTGATTGTTCCTGTCTTTGTGTTTGTGGCACCAGATAGGACTGTTTTGTGTTGGGTTTTGTGGGTGATTGTTCCTGTCTTTGTGTTTGTGGCACCAGATAGGACTGTTTTGTGTTGGGTTTTGTGGGTGATTGTTCCTGTCTTTGTGTTTGTGGCACCAGATAGGACTGTTTTGTGTTGGGTTTTGTGGGTGATTGTTCCTGTGTTTGTGGCACCAGATAGGACTGTTTTGTGTTGGGTTTTGTGGGTGATTGTTCCTGTCTTTGTGTTTGTGGCACCAGATAGGACTGTTTTGTGTTGGGTTTTGTGGGTGATTGTTCCTGTCTTTGTGTTTGTGGCACCAGATAGGACTGTTTTGTGTTGGGTTTTGTGGGTGATTGTTCCTGTCTTTGTGTTTGTGGCACCAGATAGGACTGTTTTGTGTTGGGTTTTGTGGGTGATTGTTCCTGTCTTTGTGTTTGTGGCACCAGATAGGACTGTTTTGTGTTGGGTTGTGTGGGTGATTGTTCCTGTCTTTGTGTTTGTGGCACCAGATAGGACTGTTGGGTTTTTTCACGTTTCTTGTTTTGTAGATTGTTATACTTTCATCTTTATTAAAGATGCACAAAACTAACCGCGCTGCATTTTGGTCCGCCTCTCTTTCCCCAGAAGAAAACCACTATGAGTATCATCTGATGAAGATAATTCAAGGTTAGTGATTCATTTTATTTCTTTTTTTGTGAATGCTATATGTCACTGGAAAATGTCTGTGCTTAAACACTGAAGACATTTAAAAAAAAAAAAAAAAAAAATATTTAACCAGACAAGTCAGTTCAGAACAAATTCTTATTTTCAATGATGGTCTAGGAACAGTGGGTTAACTGCCTGAACGACAGATTTGTACCTTGTCAGCTCGGGGGTTTGAACTTGCAACCTTCCGCTTACTAATCGAACACTCTAACCACTAGGAGAGTGATGGAGTGCTGCATCAGATGACCTGGCCTCCACAATCACCCGTCCTCAACCAAATTGAGATCTTTTGGGATGAGTCGCACCACGGAGTGAAGGAAAAGCTTCCAACAAGTGCTCAGCATATGTGGGATTTCCTTCAAGACTTTTGGAAAAGCATTCCAGTTGACGCCGGTTGAGAGAATGCCTAGAGTGTGCAATGCTGTTATCAAGGCAAAGGGTGGCTATTTGAAGAATCTCAAATATAAAATATATTTTGATTTGTTTAACACTTTTTTGGTTACTACATGATTCCGTATGTGTTATTTCATAGTTTTGATGTCTCCACTATTATTCTACAATGTAGAAAATAGTAAAAATAAAGAAAAACCCTTGAATGGTTAAAACCTTCGACCGGTAGTGTATACAGACAGAGAGAGAGAGAGGGAGAGCAGGTGAGCTATTAGATGACTGCCCTTCTCCCAGGCTGTCAGAATAAAATAGACCCCTCGTCCTCTCGACCCCGCGACCCCACGACCCCGCGACCTTCTCCATCTAGATCAGAGCTTCAGTCCATCAGCCGTCCCCCTAACATGTCAAAACAAACACAAGAACAACAACACAGGATGGAGGGAGAGAGGAAAGGAGGAGGAGAGAGGAGAAAGATGAGAGAGGAGAAAGATGAGAGAGGGAGAGGAGGGGAGGGAGAAGGGATAGAGGCCATGTTAAACTATCATTTGTCATCCATCTTTCTCTTATTCTCTCTGACTCTCATTTTCTCTGTCTCTTATTCTCTCTCATGCCAACATTCTCTTTCTCTCTATACCTCTCTCCCTTCATTCTGTCTCGTTCTCTCTCTCTCTCTTTCCAATTCTCAAATTTTCTGTCACTCTCTCTCTTTCTCACTTCCCCCTCCCTCCATCTCTCCCTCTCTGTCTTTCTTTCATCCATCCATCTCTCCATCCAATCCCCTCTGTGTGTGTTTGTACTGTGTCTGCACACTTCTTTCTTCATTGATTGACTGTGGGCTGGGGGAAAATTGGAGCAGTACATTAGATTAACTTTGATGCAGCCCCACTACCACACAACAATAGGAGAACAAAAGAAAACCCAAATACTTCAGTGGAAGAAGAAAACTGATATACAATAAACACTTTTTTATGAGACTAAAGTCTAATCTGTAGATGTGTTATTGTAGCCCACAGACAACCAAAGGAAGCGGAGAGTGAAGAGACAGAGAGAGAGGGGAGAGAGAGAGAGAGAGGAGAGAGAGAGAGAGAGGAGAGAGAGAGAGGAGAGACAGAGAGAGAGAGGAGAGATGGGAGAGAGAGAGAGGAGAGAGAGAGAGAGAGAGAGAGAGGAATAAGTGGAGAGAGAGGAGAGAGAGGAGACAGTGGAGAGAGAGGAGAGAGAGGAGAGAGGAATGAGTGGAGAGAGAGGAGAGAGGAATGAGTGGAGAGAGAGGAGACAGAGGAGAGAGGAGAGAGGAATAAGTGGAGAGAGAGGAGACAGAGGAGAGAGAGGAGAGAGGAATGAGTGGAGAGAGAGGAGAGAGTGGAGACAGAGGAGAGAGGAATAAGTGGAGAGAGAGGAGAGAGTGGAGACAGAGGAGAGAGAGGAGAGAGGAATAAGTGGAGAGAGAGGAGAGAGAGGAGAAAGAGGAGAGAGAGGAGAGAGGAATAAGTGGAGAGAGAGGAGACAGAGGAGACAGAGGAGAGAGAGGACAGAGGAATAAGTGGAGAGAGAGGAGACAGAGGAGAGAGGAATGAGTGGAGAGAGAGGAGAGAGTGGAGACAGAGGAGAGAGAGGACAGAGGAATAAGTGGAGAGAGAGGAGAGAGTGGAGACAGAGGAGAGAGAAGAGAGGAATAAGTGGAGAGAGAGGAGAGAGAGGAGACAGAGGAGAGAGAGGAGAGAGGAATAAGTGGAGAGAGGAGAGAGTGGAGAGAGAGGAGAGAGGAGAGAGGAATGAGTAGAGAGAGAGGAGACAAAGGAGAGAGGAATAAGTGGAGAGAGAGGAGAGAGAGGAGAGAGAGGAGAAAGAGGAGAGAGAGGAGAGAGGAATAAGTGGAAAGAGAGGAGAGAGGAATGAGTGGAGAGAGAGGAGAGAGGAATGAGTGGAGAGAGAGGAATGAGTGGAGAGAGGAGAGAGGAATGAGTGGAGAAAGAGGAGAGAGGAATGAGTGGAGAAAGAGGAGATAGGAATGAGTGGAGAAAGAGGAGAGAGGAATGAGTGGAGAAAGAGGAGAGAGGAATGAGTGGAGAGAGCGGAATGAGTGGAGAAAGAGGAGAGAGGCATGAGTGGAGAAAGAGGAGAGAGGAATGACTGGAGAGAGAGGAGAGAGAGGAGAGAAGAATGAGTGGAGAGAGAGGAGAGAGAGAAGAGAAGAATGAGTGGAGAAAGAGGAGAGAGGCATGAGTGGAGAGGGAGGAATGAGTGTAGAGAGAGGAATGAGTGTAGAGAGAGGAATGAGTGGAGAGAGAGGAGAGAGGAATGAGTGGAGAGAGAGGAGAGAGGAATGAGTGGAGAAAGAGGAGAGAGGCATGAGTGGAGAGAGAGGAGAGAGGAATGAGTGGAGAGAGAGGAGAGAGGAATGAGTGGAGAGAGAGGAGAGAAGAATGAGTGGAGAAAGAGGAGAGAGAAGAGAGAAGAATGAGTGGAGAAAGAGGAGAGAGAAGAGAGAAGAATGAGTGGAGAAAGAGGAGAGAGAAGAGAGAAGAATGAGTGGAGAAAGTGGAGAGAGAAGAGAGAAGAATGAGTGGAGAAAGAGGAGAGAGAAGAGAGAAGAATGAGTGGAGAAAGAGGAGAGAGAAGAGAGAAGAATGAGTGGAGAAAGAAGAGAGAGGAGAGAGAAGAATGAGTGGAGAAAGAGGAGAGAGAAGAGAGAAGAATGAGTGGAGAAAGAGGAGAGAGAAGAGAGAAGAATGAGTGGAGAAAGAAGAGAGAGGAGAGAAGAGGAAGAACAGTCAAATAGACATTTGTAACCTTAACGTATTAAGTCTGAAACAGACAGATCTTGTGGTGTGGACTAGTATCGTGATAATGTTCAGTTTAGAGGATAGGTAGACAGTAATCCAAGTGTTAGTTTCATGTACTATGGGTTTCAGCCCAGTAGTAAAGACAGATGATGAAAATTAGTGGGAAATATATTTTCTTTTTTTTTTTACATCTTACATCTACATTACATTTTACATCTTGTGGTAGGAGGGAGCCCCTCACCACCCCTCCATCCCTCCCTAGATCCTTGTTTCCTCCACCACTCCATCCCTAGATCCTTGATTCCTCCACCCCTCCATCCCTCCCTCCCTAGATCCTTGATTCCTCCACCCCTCCATCCCTCCATCCCTCCCTCCCTAAATCCCTGTTTCCTCCATCCATCCTTCCATCCCTCCCTCCCTAGATCCTTGTTCCCCCCCTCCACCCCTCCATCCCTAGATCCTTGATTCCTCCACCCCTCCATCCCTCCCTCCCTCCCTAAATCCCTGTTCCCTCCATCCATCCTTCCATCCCTCCCTAGATCCTTGTTCCCCCCCTCCACCCCTCCATCCCTAGATCCCTGTTTCCTCCATCCTTCCATCCCTCCCTCCCTCCTTAGATCCTTGTTTCCTCCACCATTTCATTCCTCCCTCCCTAGATCCTTGTTTCCTCCACCCCTCCCTAGATCCTTGTTTCCTCCACCCCTACATCCCTCCCTAGATCCTTGTTTCCTCCACCCCTCCATCCCTCCCTAGATCCTTGTTTCCTCCACCCCTACATCCCTCCCTAGATCCTTGTTTCCTCCATCCCTCCATCCCTCCCTAGATCCTTGTTTCCTCCACCCCTCCATCCCTCCCTAGATCCTTGTTTCCTCCACCCCTCCATCCCTCCCTAGATCCTTGTTTCCTCCACCCCTACATCTCTCCCTAGATCCTTGTTTCCTCCACCCCTCCATCCCTCCTGTGAGATTGAGGCGTATATACTTGAGTGTTGCTCTTAACGGTTATCTCATTATTACAACGCTAGCACAAAAACACCAGCATAGTGTTGGATACCGCCAGGGAGTGCAGTGGCCTGTTGTATTTTTAACACACTGGCTCATTTTTTTCCATGAGGACCCAAATAATGATTAATTAGCTAAAGATTGACCAGCCCATCTGGCATATGGCAGAATTACCCTGTGGCCAGTCCGTCCCTGGATGGAGGTATATCTGAGTCTTGACATTACATGGGTATCCATCTGGCACTTGGCAGTAAATGGGGAGGATTACGCCTACATTTTGGATGGAAGAATGGGAGGATATATTCACATGTTGGTCATTTGGAAGATGCTCATCCGAAGATGCAGACATAATATTGTGTAATATGATTTCTGTAGCCTAAATAATAACCTTCCACAAACTGTCAGAGACAATCACAGCGCTAATAGGAACAAGCAAGATTATTCAGAGGTTTGACAGTGATTCATAGAAAAATAAAGAGCGAGTGGGCGAGGGAAAGGGAGAGAGAAAATAAAGAGTGAGTGATAAAGGCAACTGCTAAGTTTGTTATTCTCAGTCAATCTCTAATTATCTCTCTCCCTCTCTCTCTCTCTCTGTCTCTCCCTCTCTCTCCCTCTCTCTCCCTCTCTCTCTGTCTCTCCCTCTCTCTCCCTCTCTCTCTCTCTCTCTCTCTCTCTCTCTCTCTCCTCTCTTTATTTACTCTCTCTCTCATCTCTTTAAATGCTTAGAGGGTTTTAACGCCCTCATTCAACCTCTCTCTCTCTCTCCCCTCAGGCAACTCCAGTCCTATGTAATTGACTCTTCACATTGGAGAGGCAAAAGAGTTTCTGAATATTGGACATGATATTCAACTAATAGTACAGGGCGAAGCCTGCATTGTGAGACGATAATTAATTGCTTACTCCGGGGCTCCTAATTGCCAACAGTTGCCAGTATTAGGTAATTAGCGGGGCAGTTTGACAGCTCTGAATGGTTGTCAGTCGACGGGGAAAGTGGGGAGGGAGAGGGAGAGCTAAGCAGGGTTGGAGAAGCAGAGGGACGTGCGGGTGTTGATCGGTACTTGGGGTGTGTGACATAATTGGTCTTTATTTCGATAGAGGTTGTTGCTTCTTCCAGTGTCAGCCTAGCCTGCACCAGCCCCAGCAGCATAGCACCAGTCCCATCAGCACTGCACCAGCCCCAGCAGCATAGCTTTAGGGTCCTTACACCACTTCACTGCACCAGCCCCATCAGTATAGCTTTAGGGTCCTTACACCACTTCCACTGCACCAGCCCCAGCAGCATAGCTTTAGGGTCCTTACACCACACCCCTTGTGACAAATGTAGACATACCTTGTCCCCACTAGCCCCTCTCCTCCCTCGCACGGAATTAGATCTAATGGGCCATTAGGAACCAACGTCCCTCTTGTGCCTGGGGGGAGAGATGTGGAAACCAACCCAGCTACATTACAACTAGTTCCAAACATAAAAACGTTATTTTCATAAGCCAATAGATGGGTTACGGCTGTTGGGTCATTCTGAGGGTTTATTTTCTGCATGATGGGTATTTTTAGTAGTAATGGGTTTGGTACAAATCAATGCATCTCACAAAATACATTTGTAATTAATCCCAAAGGATGGATGATGGGTGACTTCAAACCGCAGTTGTGGTGCAACAGTACAGTGACAAGGCTAAATTAACCTTTATTCCCTAGGCAGGGTAGCCTAGTGGTTAGAGCATTGGACTAGTAACCGAAAGGTTGCAAGTTCAAATCCCGAGCTGTACAAGGTACAAATCTGTCGTTCTGAACAGGCAGTTAACCCACTGTTCCCAGGCCGTCATTGAAAATAAGAATATGTTCTTAACTGACTTGCCTAGTTAAATAAAATAAAAATAAAATTAGCTAGTTGTTTAGTTCAGGTAGATTACATGGCTACCTTAATAGTTATCACTAGATTGCTCAATAGCTAGAATAAGCAAGCTAACGCTAGTGTCGTGTCTTTACTCTCATTCAACTAAGACTTTTAGTTTTTATCAAAGATTCTCTGTAATTAGCATTTACGTGACTAAACTGATTAATCATGTAACTGTAATTAACTAGGAAGTCGGGGCACCAAGGAAAATATTCAGATTACAAAGTTATAATTTTCCTAATATAACTTTTCAGATATTTTCATATCTGATCAATAGTCATCTGATTAATGAATTCTTCTTTACCTCATGTTAGTCTCATTCCAAACGTCGTAAATTGTTGGTTATCTGCACGAACACAGTCATCACTATGAGTCATCCATACATCAATTGTCTTAAATCATTTATTTAGTAACTAACTAAACAATCACAGAAGTGCACACACAAACAAACAAAGTAAATATGGTTACAAGAAATGACAGTGCTTATTAGACAAAAGGGAAGTGGGGGTCAGCTGAGAAGTCACTACAGAGTTGATAATTATAACAATTGAAATGCTAATCCTTTGCACATGAATGCTCACTCATTTGGAAACAATTGCAATCAGTATATTTTTACGCCCAGTGTGTCGTCGAGGTCTCTGTTGAAAAGTTTGTTTCTGTTGGAGAGTGTCCATCCTCTCTTTCTCTCTCTCTCTCTGTCGTGGTTAGAATGGATAGTTCAGAGTGACATTCATTCATGTCGTTATAGAATAGATGTTTCGGCGGTTGTCGGTCTTCGCGTTCAATGATACCGAATTCCTAGCTACAGACTAGTAATTAATATATAAGACTTGTTCTTATTCTGTAGGTATCGACAGAGTTGCAATCTACTGCAGAGATAGCCTGCAAAGTTCTGTCATACTTTCCAGGTCTATGCCGAAACAGTTCGAACTTCTAATTAAAAAAATTCATCTCTCCAGAAATAAGTCTCTCACTGTTGCCGCCTGCTACCGACCCCACCCCTCAGCTCCCAGACGTGCCCTGGACACCATCTGTGAATTGATCGCCCCCCATCTAGCTTCAGAGGTTGTTCTGTTAAGTGACCTAAACTGGGATATGCTTAACAGTCCTACAATCTAAGCTAGATGCCCTCAATCTCACACAAATCATCAAGGAACCCACCAGGTTCAACCCTAAATCCGTAAACATGGGCACCCTCATAGATATTATCCGACCAACTTGCCCTCCAAATACACCTCCGCTGTCTTCAACCAGGATCTCAGCGATCACTGCCTCATTGCCTGTATCCGCAATGGGTCCGCGGTCAAACGACCACCCCTCATCACTGTCAAACGCTCCCTAAAACACTTCTGCAAGCAGGCCTTTCTAATCACCTGGCCCGGGTATCCTGGAAGGATATTGACCTCGTCCGTCAGTTGAGGATGCCTGTTCATTCTTTAAAAGTAACTTCCTCATCATCTTAGATAAGCATGCTCCGTTCAAAAAAAGCAGAACTAAGAACAGATATAGCCCTTGGTTCACTCCAGAACTGACTGCCCTCGACCAGCACAAAAACATCCTGTGGCGGACTGCAATAGCATCGAATAGTCCCCGCGATATGCAACTGTTCAGGGAAGTCAGGAAAGAAAAGGCCAGATTTTTCAAGCAGAAATGTGCATCCTGTAGCTCTAACTCCAAAAATGTCTGGGACACTGTAAAGTCCATGGAGAACAAGAGCACCTCCTCCCAGCTGCCCACTGCACTGAGGCTAGGTAACACGGTCACCACCGATAAATCCATGGAGAATAAGAGCACCTCCTCCCAGCTGCCCACTGCACTTGAGGCTAGGTAATACGTTCACCACCGATAAATCCATGGAGAACAAGAGCACCTCCTCCCAGCTGCCCACTGCACTGAGGCTAGGTAACACAGTCACTACCGATAAATCCATGGAGAACAAGAGCACCTCCTCCCAGCTGCCCACTGCACTGAGGCTAGGTAACACGGTCACCACCGATAAATCCATGGAGAACAAGAGCACCTCCTCCCAGCTGCCCACTGCACTGAGGCTAGGTAACAAGGTCACCACCGATAAATCCATGGAGAACAAGAGCACCTCCTCCCAGCTGCCCACTGCACTGAGGCTAGGTAACACAGTCACCACCGATAAATCCATGGAGTACAAGAGCACCTCCTCCCAGCTGCTCACTGCACTGAGGCTAGGTAACACGGTCACCACCGATAAATCCGTGATAATCGAAAACTTCAACAAGCATTTCTCAACGGCTGGCCATGCTTTCCTCCTGGCCAACAGCTCCGCCCCCCACCCCCCCATGCCTTCCTCCTGGCTACTCCAACCTCGGCCAACAGCTCCGCCCCCCCACAGCTACTGGCCCATGCCTCCCCAGCTTCTCCTTTACCCAAATCCAAATAGCAGATGTTCTGAAAGAGCTGCAAAACCTGGACCCATACAAATCAGCTGGGCTTGACAATCTGGACCCTCTATTTCTGAAACTGTCCGCCACCATTGTCGCAACCCCTATTACCAGCCTGTTCAACCTCTCCTTTGTATCATCTGAGATCCCCAAGGATTGGAAAGCTGCCGCGGTCATCCCCCTCTTCAAAGGGGGAGACACCCTGGACCCAAACTGTTACAGACCTATATCCATCCTACCCTGCCTATCTAAGGTCTTCGAAAGCCAAGTCAACAAACAGATCACTGACCATCTCGAATCCCACCGTACCGTCTCCGCTGTGCGATCCGGTTTCCGAGCCAGTCACGGGTGCACCTCAGCCACGCTCAATGTACTAAACGATGTCATAACCGCCATCGATAAAAGACAGTACTGTGCAGCCGTCTTCATCGACCTGGCCAAGGCTTTCGACTCTGTCAATCACCATATTCTTATCGGCAGACTCAGTAGCCTCGGTTTTTCTAATGACTGCCTTGCCTCGTTCACCAACTACTTTGCAGACAGAGTTCAGTATGTCAAATCGGAGGGCATGCTGTCCGGTCCTCTGGCAGTCTCTATGGGGGTACCACAGGGTTCAATTCTCGGGCCGACTCTTTTTTCTGTATATATCAATCATGTTGCTCTTGCTGCGGGCAATTCCCTGATCCACCTCTACGCAGACGACACCATTCTGTATACTTCTGGCCCTTCCTTGGACACTGTGCTATCTAATCTCCAAACGAGCTTCAATGCCATACAACACTCCTTCCGTGGCCTCCAACTGCTCTTAAACGCTAGTAAAACCAAATGCATGCTTTTCAACCGTTAGCTGCCTGCACCCGCACGCCCGACTAGCATCACCACCCTGGATGGTTCCGACCTAGAATATGTGGACATCTATAAGTACCTAGGTGTCTGGCTAGACTGCAAACTCTCCTTCCAGACTCATATCAAATATCTCCAATCCAAAATCAAATCTAGAGTCGGCTTTCTATTTCGCAACAAAGCCTCCTTCACTCACGCCGCAAAACTTACCCTAGTAAAACTGACTATCTCTACCGATCCTCAACTTCGGCGATGTCATCTACAAAATAGCTTCCAATACTCTTCTCAGCAAACTGGATGCAGTTTATCACCATCAGTGCCATCTGTTTTTTTACTAAAGCACCTTATACCACCCACCACTGCGACCTGTATGCTCTAGTCGGCTGGCCCTCGCTACATGTTCGTCGCCAGACCCACTGGCTCCAGGTCATCTACAAGTCTATGCTAGGTAAAGCACAGCCTTATCTCAGTTCACTGGTCATGATGGCAACACCCACCCGTAGCACCCGCTCCTGCAGGTGTATCTCACTGATCATCCCTAAAGCCAAAACCTCATTTGGCCGCCTTTCCTTCCAGTTCTCTACTGCCTGCGACTGGAACGATTGGCAAAAATCTCTGAAGTTGGAGACTTTTATCTCCCTCACCAACTTTAAACATCTGCTATCTGAGCAGCTAACCGATCGCTGCAGCTGTACATAGTCCATCTGTAAATAGCCCACCCAATTTACCTACCTCATCCCCATACTGTTTTTATTTGATTTACTTTTCTGCTCTTTTGCACACCAGTATCTCTACCTGCACATGTTCATCTGATCATTTATCACGCCAGTGTTAATCTGCTAAATTGTAATTATTCACTCCCATGGCCTATTTATTGCCTACCTCCTCATGCCTTTTGCACACAATGTATATAGATTCTTTTTTTCTACTATGTTATTGACTTGTTTATTGTTTACTCCATGGGTAACTATGTGTTGTTGTCTGTTCACACTGCTTTGCTTTATCTTGGCCAGGTCGCAGTTGCAAATGAGAACTTGTTCTCAACTAGCCTACCTGGTTAAATAAAGGTGAAATAAAAAAAAATAAAAAAATTGATAGTCTAAGAGTTTAACCACGTGGTATGGTTAAAAT
This sequence comes from Oncorhynchus kisutch, assembly GCF_002021735.2. Classification (NCBI taxonomy): domain Eukaryota; kingdom Metazoa; phylum Chordata; class Actinopteri; order Salmoniformes; family Salmonidae; genus Oncorhynchus; species Oncorhynchus kisutch. The sequence goes on from NC_034187.2 coordinate 87,457,131, forward strand.
ATTCAGCCATCTACTCAAACCTTGGCCCTCGTTATCGAGGTAAGCTGGTCTACAACCTTTGTCCTCTCGTAATTGAGGGAAACATGGTCTGGTGATAGAAAACCCGAGTGGTTTTATTCGGAATAGCAGAAAAGGACCTGTCCCAGGATGCCCGACCATAACTGTGCTCATGGGCGGTCCTCTGATTTAGTTAAACTCAAAAGCGAATTGGAGTTTCCTTCATTAACTTCTTATGGCTGCAATCCTGTTAACGGGACCGATATGACAAAAGCCAGTGAAAGTGCAGGGCGCCAATTTAAAAACATCAAAAATCTCATAATTAAAATTCCACAAAAATACATGTATCTCATACCATTTTAAAGCTAATCTTGTTGTTAATCACACCACAGTGTCCGATTTCAAATATGTTTTTTACAGCAAAAACACCACAAACGATTATGTTAGGTCACCACCAAGCGTTCACCACATAGCCACAGAAAAACACAGCCATTTTTCCAGCCAAAGATTTTCCAGCCAGAGTCACAAAAAGCACAAATAGAGATACAATGAATCACTAACCTTTGATCATCTTCATCAGATGACACTCATAGGACTTACACAATACAAGTTTATATTTATCAAAATATGAATTTACAGTGGCGCGTTACATTCACTAGTTCAAAAACATCCAGTGATTTTGAATATGATAATACATAATGATAATAATAATGGAATTATAGATATACCTCTCCTTAACTTCTTATGGTTGTGTCCGACTTGGGCAAAAGCCAGGGAAAATGCAGCGTGGCAAATTTTAAAAAATGATTTAAAAATCAAACTTTCACATGTCAGATATTCAATTAAAGCTCGTTGTGAATCCAGCCAACATGTCAGATATTCAATTAAAGCTACACTCGTTGTGAATCCAGCCAACATGTCAGATATTCAATTAAAGCTACACTCGTTGTGAATCCAGCCAACATGTCAGATATTCAATTAAAGCTCGTTGTGAATCCAGCCAACATGTCAGATATTCAATTAAAGCTACACTCGTTGTGAATCCAGCCAACATGTCAGATATTCAATTAAAGCTACACTCGTTGTGAATCCAGCCAACATGTCAGATATTCAATTAAAGCTCGTTGTGAATCCAGCCAACATGTCAGATATTCAATTAAAGCTACACTCGTTGTGAATCCAGCCAACATGTCAGATACTCAATTAAAGCTACACTCGTTGTGAATCCAGCCAACATGTCAGATACTCAATTAAAGCTACACTCGTTGTGAATCCAGCCCACATGTCAGATACTCAATTAAAGCTACACTCGTTGTGAATCCAGCCAACATGTAAGATATTCAATTAAAGCTACACTCGTTGTGAATCCAGCCAACATGTCAGATACTCAATTAAAGCTACACTCGTTGTGAATCCAGCCAACATGTCAGATACTCAATTAAAGCTACACTCGTTGTGAATCCAGCCCACATGTCAGATACTCAATTAAAGCTACACTCGTTGTGAATCCAGCCAACATGTCAGATATTCAATTAAAGCTACACTCGTTGTGAATCCAGCCAACATGTCAGATTTTAAAAAGGCTTTTTGGCGAAAGCATAAGAAGCTATTATCTGATGATAGCACAACAGTAAACAAAGAGTAGCATATTTCAACCCTGCAGGCACTACACAAAATGCAGAAATAAAATATAAACATGCCTTACCTATGTGTTACCTATATGTCCCATAAACATCACAATTGGTCCTTTTGTTCGATTAATTCCGTCCATATATATCCAAAATGTCAATTTATTTGGCATTTAAATTGGGTACAGCAACCACAATCCCCCTCTCCCTGTCTCCTACACACAGGCTGCTGTGGTCAGAGAGAGGTCATACATTCCTGGAGGAGATGATTTCCTCATGGCCCCAGTATAGAAACAGAGTGAAGTTTCATAGAGAACAAAGGAATTTCTTCCACCTCACAGAACTTGAGGTCCAAACAAAATTCATGTTCTGGAGAAGGTATAAAAGATCGGTGAAGAATCCAGCTAAGAACTGGTCTGTTTGGTAGAATTTTGTGACACTCATTGGGAACAATACGGCCACATTACCATAACAGTGTTTATATAATAGCCTCAGATATGAGGTTTACATCTAATTGTTGTATAAAATAAATAATTCATTAATTAAGAAGACTAATTGATCAGATATTAAAATATCTGAAAATTTGTCTCATTTTCCCAATCAATTTCTTCTAAAATTGTGTGTACATCTGTATATCTGATTGAAATATATAAACAGCTGAATCTGCGCTTTACCAAAACAACGCTGTGCGTAAAATGCGTAGCTACTTCCGGAATAAAACTTCAATAGCAAATGACACTCTTTACACCGGAGTTTACGACATGGGTTGGTCTTCCAGCACACAACCATTTCCTACTGCCGTTTACCTCAGCTAATTGGCTATCTACCCAGCTAGATTTCAAGACGATCAGTGGTCATTGGGTTAAAATACAGTCAATCAACGAAACAGCGGTCATATCATTGGTGCACAATGATGTCATTACTTGTTGTCTTCAAACCGGTTTCTTTCAGTCAATATGTCCCGCGAAATGACCCATCACGTTTGGTTGTCTCTCTCTCAGCTATTTGCTATCTCATTCTTTCAGCTCTCTCTCTCTCTCTCTCTCTCAGCTATCTGCTACCTCTGTCTTTCAGCTCTCTCTCTCTCTCTCTCTCAGCTATCTGCTACCTCTGTCTTTCAGCTCTCTCTCTCTCTCTATCTCAGCTATCTGCTACCTCTGTCTTTCAGCTCTCTCTCTCTCTCTCTCTCTCTCTCTCTCTCTCTCTCTGGTAACACAAAAGGTATGGTTTAGACAGTACAGCACCATACCCAACACAACACAGAACACACCACACCCGACTAGCATGTTCTGTCCCTATTGTCCCTATAATGTATATTCTACAAGGAGCACAGCCCAGAACTATCTGGTAGAGCACAGGATTCCCAACTAACAATGTCCCTGTTGTCCCTACAATGGTTCTAGTACAGCAGAGGTACAGCCTTCAACTACCTAGCTAGCCAATGCAGAGGACTACATAGATAGCCAATGCAGAGGACTACATAGATAGCCAATGCAGAGGACTACATAGATCGCCAATGCAGAGGACTACATAGATAGCCAATGCAGAGGACTACATAGAGAGCCAATGCAGAGGACTACATAGATAGCCAATGCAGAGGACTACATAGCTAGCCAATGCAGAGGACTACATAGATAGCCAATGCAGATGACTACATAGATAGCCAATGCAGAGGAGCAGAGGACTACATAGATAGCCAATGCAGAGGAGCAGAGGACTACATAGCTAGCCAATGCAGAGGACTACATAGCTAGCCAATGCAGAGGACTACATAGCTAGCCAATGCAGAGGACTACATAGATAGCCAATGCAGAGGACTACCTTGCTGGCCAATGCAGAGGACTACATAGCTAGCCAATGCAGAGGACTACATAGATAGCCAATGCAGAGGACTACATAGATAGCCAATGCAGAGGACTAAATAGATCGCCAATGCAGAGGACTACATAGATAGCCAATGCAGAGGACTACATAGATAGCCAATGCAGAGGACTACATAGATAGCCAATGCAGAGGACTACATAGATAGCCAATGCAGAGGACTACATAGATAGCCAATGCAGAGGACTACATAGATAGCCAATGCAGAGGACTACATAGATAGCCAATGCAGAGGACTATATAGATAGCCAATGCAGAGGACTACATAGATAGCCAATGCAGAGGACTACATAGATAGCCAATGCAGAGGACTACCTTCCTGGCCAATGCAGAGGACTACATAGATAGCCAATGCAGAGGACTACATAGATAGCCAATGCAGAGGACTACATAGATAGCCAATGCAGAGGACTACATAGATAGCCAATGCAGAGGACTACATAGATAGCCAATGCAGAGGACTACCTTGCTAGCCAAGAACGCAGGACGTTCCGGGCTAACAATGAACCAATGTCCCTTGAAAGTTCTCAGTAAGTCAGGGATAATGTTTTCCATGTTAATTTGATATTTTCCATGTATGTTTTTCTCTCGTGAGTATTTGTCCAGTTTTTCGAGAGAACTTCCCTGTTCAAAGGACTGTCTGCATAACAATGTTCTCAGGGACATTCCCTAAATACAGCCCTATTGAATATAATCAGCATGTGATTTTCTAAGCAGCAAGGTCCCCTAAAGTGTACTGCGGATGTCTTCTCTCCTCTCTCACCTATTGCCTCTCTCTCCCCTCCTGCCTCTTTCCTCCTCCTGCCTCTCTCCTCCTCCTGCCTCTCTCTCCCCTCCTGCCTCTCTCTCCCCTCCTGCCTCTCTCTCCCCTCCTGCCTCTCTCTCTCCTCCTGCCTCTCTATCCCCTCCTGCCTCTCTCCCCTCCTGCCTCTCTCTCCCCTCCTGTCTCTCTTTTCCCCTCATGTCTCTCTCCCCTCCTGCCTCTCTCCCCCCTCCTGTCTCACTCTCCCCCTCATGTCTCTCTCTCCCCTCCTGCCTCTCTCTCTCCTCCTGCCTCTCTCTCCCCCCTCCTGCCTCTCTCTCCCCTCCTGTCTCTCTTTCCCCCTCATGTCTCTCCCCCTCCTGCCTCTCTCCCCCTCCTGCCTCTCTTTTCCCCTCCTGTCTCCCTCTCCCCCCTCCTTTACTCTCTCTCTCTCTCCTTCTGCCTCTCTCTGGATCTTCCTTCCTCTCTCTCCTTCTGCCTCTCTCTTCCCTCCTGTCTCCCTCTCCCCCCTCCTTTACTCTCTCTCTTTCCTTCTGCCTCTCTCTGGTAACACAAAAGGTATGGTTTAGACAGTACAGCACCATACCCAACACAACACAGAACACACCACACCCGACTAGCATGTTCTGTCCCTATTGTCCCTATAATGTATATTCTACAAGGAGCACAGCCCAGAACTATCTGGTAGAGCACAGGATTCCCAACTAACAATGTCCCTGTTGTCCCTACAATGGTTCTAGTACAGCAGAGGTACAGCCTTCAACTACCTAGCTAGCCAATGCAGAGGACTACATAGATAGCCAATGCAGAGGACTACATAGATCGCCAATGCAGAGGACTACATAGATAGCCAATGCAGAGGACTACATAGAGAGCCAATGCAGAGGACTACATAGATAGCCAATGCAGAGGACTACATAGCTAGCCAATGCAGAGGACTACATAGATAGCCAATGCAGATGACTACATAGATAGCCAATGCAGAGGAGCAGAGGACTACATAGATAGCCAATGCAGAGGAGCAGAGGACTACATAGCTAGCCAATGCAGAGGACTACATAGCTAGCCAATGCAGAGGACTACATAGCTAGCCAATGCAGAGGACTACATAGATAGCCAATGCAGAGGACTACCTTGCTGGCCAATGCAGAGGACTACATAGCTAGCCAATGCAGAGGACTACATAGCTAGCCAATGCAGAGCACTACATAGATAGCCAATGCAGAGGACTACATAGATAGCCAATGCAGAGGACTACATAGATCGCCAATGCAGAGGACTACATAGATAGCCAATGCAGAGGACTACATAGATAGCCAATGCAGAGGACTACATAGATAGCCAATGCAGAGGACTACATAGATAGCCAATGCAGAGGACTATATAGATAGCCAATGCAGAGGACTACATAGATAGCCAATGCAGAGGACTACATAGATAGCCAATGCAGAGGACTACCTTCCTGGCCAATGCAGAGGACTACATAGCTAGTCAATGCAGAGGACTACATAGATAGCCAATGCAGAGGACTACCTTCCTGGCCAATGCAGAGGACTACATAGATAGCCAATGCAGAGGACTACATAGATAGCCAATGCAGAGGACTACATAGATAGCCAATGCAGAGGACTACCTTCCTGGCCAATGCAGAGGACTACATAGATAGCCAATGCAGAGGACTACATAGATAGCCAATGCAGAGGACTACATAGATAGCCAATGCAGAGGACTACATAGATAGCCAATGCAGAGGACTACATAGATAGCCAATGCAGAGGACTACATAGATAGCCAATGCAGAGGACTACCTTGCTAGCCAAGAACGCAGGACGTTCCGGCTAACAATGAACCAATGTCCCTTGAAAGTTCTCAGTAAGTCAGGGATAATGTTTTCCATGTTAATTTGATATTTTCCATGTATGTTTTTCTCTCGTGAGTATTTGTCCAGTTTTTCGAGAGAACTTCCCTGTTCAAAGGACTGTCTGCATAACAATGTTCTCAGGGACATTCCCTAAATACAGCCCTATTGAATATAATCAGCATGTGATTTTCTAAGCAGCAAGGTCCCCTAAAGTGTACTGCGGATGTCTTCTCTCCTCTCTCACCTATTGCCTCTCTCTCCCCTCCTGCCTCTTTTCCTCCTCCTGCCTCTCTCCTCCTCCTGCCTCTCTCTCCCCTCCTGCCTCTCTCTCCCCTCCTGCCTCTCTCTCCCCTCCTGCCTCTCTCTCCCCTCCTGCCTCTCTCTCTCCTCCTGCCTCTCTATCCCCTCCTGCTCTCTCCCCTCCTGCCTCTCTCTCCCCTCCTGTCTCTCTTTTCCCCTCATGTCTCTCTCCCCTCCTGCCTCTCTCCCCCTCCTGTCTCACTCTCCCCCTCATGTCTCTCTCTCCCCTCCTGCCTCTCTCTCTCCTCCTGCCTCTCTCTCTCCTCCTGCCTCTCCCCCTCCTGCCTCTCTCTCCCCTCCTGTCTCTCTTTCCCCCTCATGTCTCTCCCCCCTCCTGCCTCTCTCCCCCTCCTGCCTCTCTTTTCCCCTCCTGTCTCCCTCTCCCCCCTCCTTTACTCTCTCTCTCTCTCCTTCTGCCTCTCTCTGGATCTTCCTTCCTCTCTCTCCTTCTGCCTCTCTCTTCCCTCCTGTCTCCCTCTCCCCCCTCCTTTACTCTCTCTCTTTCCTTCTGCCTCTCTCTGGATCTTCCTTCCTCTCTCTCCTTCTGCCTCTCTCTCCCCTCCTGTCTCTCTTTCCCCCTCATGTCTCTCCCCCCCCCCTGCCTCTCTCCCCCTCCTGCCTCTCTATCCCCTCCTGTCTCCCTCTCCCCCCTCCTTTACTCTCTCCTCTCTCTCCTTCTGCCTCTTTCTGGATCTTCCTTCCTCTCTCTCCTTCTGCCTCTCTCTTCCCTCCTGTCTCCCTCTCCCCCCTCCTTTACTCTCTCTCTTTCCTTCTGCCTCTCTCTGGATCTTCCTTCCTCTCTCTCCTTCTGCCTCTCTCTCCCCTCCTGTCTCTCTTTCCCCCTCATGTCTCTCCCCCTCCTGCCTCTCTCCCCCCTCCTTCTCTCTCTCCTTCTGCCTCTCTCTCCCCTCCTGCCTCTCTCTCCTTCTATCTCTCTCCCCTCATGCCTCTCTTTCCCCTCCTTTACTCTCTCTCTCTCCGTCTGCCTCTCTCTGGACCCTCCTTCCTCTCTCTCCTTCTGCCTCTCTCTCCCCTCCTGACTCTCTCTCCTTCTATCTCTCTCCCCTCATGCCTCTCTTTCCCCTCCTTTACTCTCTCTCTCTCCTTCTGCTCTCTCTCCCCTCCTGCCGCTCTCCTGCGTCTCTCTCCCTCCTGCCTCTCTCTCCCCTCCTTTACCCTCTCTCTCCTCCTGCCTCTCTCTCCCCTCCTGCCTCTCTCTCCCCTCCTTTACCCTCTCTCTCCTCCTATCTATCTCTCCCCTCCTGCCTCTCTCTCCCCTCCTTTACCCTCTCTCTCATCCTGCCTCTCTCCCTCCTCCTGCCTCTCTCCCCCATCTCTCCTTTACTCTCTCTTCTCTCCTTCCTCTCTCCCCCCTCCTGCCTCTCTCCCCCATCTCTCCTTTACTCTCTCTTCTCTCCTTCCTCTCTCCCCCCTCCTGCCTCTCTCCCCCGTCTCTCCTTTACTCTCTCTCCCCTCCTTTACTCTCTCTCCGTCTATCTCTCTCCCCCTCCTGCCTCTCTCTTCCCCCCTCCTGCCTCTCTTTTCTCTCCTCCTGCCTCTCTCTCCCCCCTCCTGCCTCTCTCCCCCGTCTCTCCTCTACTCTCTCTCTCTCCTTCCTCTCTCTTCATCTGCTAAATCAAACAGGGAGACTCTAAGCATCAAACCCTGCAAGACAAGATGCAAATGGTTTATTTGTTGATATGTTTAGAGTTGTAATGTAGTGGGTTATAGAGCCCAGATGTTAGTTTACCTGCAGCAGTGAGATACAGGCTGTTGCTGCAACAATTCTCTCTCTTTCTCCTTTACTCCATCCCTCTCTGATCCCTCTTTCTCTACTCTGTCTCCCCCAAACTTTCTTTCTCTTTGTCTTTCTCACTCTCTCTCCATACCATCCCTCTGTATCTCTCTCTCTTAGTCCCTCTCTCTTCCCCTCTCACTCCCCCTTCTCTCTTCCCGCACTCTCTCTCCCTCACCTGCTCTAGCCCCTCTCTTCTCTCTTGCTCTCTTTCTCTCTCTGACAAATAGATGGATCTACAGTGTCACCTGGTGGTCAACAG
>NC_034187.2:87465717-87498217 GCF_002021735.2 Oncorhynchus kisutch
AGAGAGAGAGAGAGACAGAGAGAGAGGAGGTGAGAGCACAGAGACAGAGAGAGAGAGACAGAGAGAGAGATGAGAGAGACAGATGAGAGAGAGCAGAGAGAGAGAGAGAGGAGACAGAGAGAGAGAGAGAGAGAGGAGAGAGAGAGAGACAGAGAGAGAGAGAGAGAGACAGAGAGAGAGAGACAGAGAGAGAGAGACGAGAGAGAGAGAGAGAGAGACACAGAGAGTGTTCTATTTTAGTCAACGATACCACTGTCTCTCCCTCCATGCACACGCCCTCTCATTTGACCACCACATAAGACAGACTGTCAAATTCTCGTTCTTCCACCACTGCAACATCGCAAAAGTCAGGTCCTCCCTCTCCCGTCCTGCCGCTGAAACCCTCATACATACATTCCTCTAACGTCTTGACTACTGAAACGCAATACCCTCTGGCATTAACTCAAGCCCCGTCCATAAGCTCCAACTCTGCAGCCCGACTCCTCACCCACACTAAGTCCTGGCAGCACATCACTAATGTCCACTGTGAACTTCACTGACTCCCTGTCTCCAAATGCATTGATTCAAATATCTTCATTCTGACTTAGAAAGCCCTTCACCACCTCCCCTTTACCTCTCAGCCTTCACCACCTCCCCTTTACCTCTGAGCCTTCACCACCTTGTTCCCCTTTACCTCTCAGCCTTCACCACCTTGTTCCCCTTTACCTCTCAGCCTTCACCACCTCCCCTTTACCTCTCAGCCTTCACCACCTCCCCTTTACCTCTCAGCCTTCAACACCTCCCCTTTACCTCTCAGCCTTCACCACCTCCCCTTTACCTCTGAGCCTTCACCACCTTGTTCCCCTTTACCTCTCAGCCTTCACCACCTTGTTCCCCTTTACCTCTCAGCCTTCACCACCTCCCCTTTACCTCTCAGCCTTCACCACCTCCCCTTTACCTCTCAGCCTTCACCACCTCCCCTTTACCTCTCAGCCTTCACCACCTTGTTCCCCTTTACCTCTCAGCCTTCACCACCTTGTTCCCCTTTACCTCTCAGCCTTCACCACCTCCCCTTTATCTCTCAGCCTTCACCACCTCCACTTTACCTCTCAGCCTTCATCACCTCCCCTTTACCTCTCAGCCTTCACCACCTCCCCTTTACCTCTCAGCCTTCACCACCTCCCCTTTACCTCTCAGCCTTCACCACCTTGTTCCCCTTTACCTCTCAGATAACAGTTTTTTATAAACTCACTAGAAGACAGAGTTAAAATAACATAAATTAGGTTACTCACAATAACCATAGTGCCATTTCTACAGGAGGTTATAAGCTTTCCAAGTCTTGTGTTGCTTATTCTGACAGGGAGGACTGGAGCAGAACCAGACCCCAATTTACGGAAGAAAGTTATTTTGTTTCTGAGCCTGTATTCGAACCCACAAATGCTGATGCTCCAGATACTCAACGAGTTTAAAGAAGGCCAGTTTTTATTGTTTTTTTAATCAGAACAACAGTTTCCAGCTGTGCTAACATAATTGCAAAAGGGTTTTCTAATGATCAATTAGCCTTTTAAAATGATCCATTTTGGATTAGCTAACACAACATGCCATTGGAACACAGGAGTGATGGTTGCTGATAATGGTCCTCTGTACGCCTATGTAGATGTTCCATTAAAAATAAGCCGTTTCCATCTACAGTAGTCATTTACAACATTAACAATGTCTACACTATTTCTGATCAATTTTATGGTATTTGAACCTCGCTGGGATGTGGTCAAGGGAAAATGCAGATGCCAAATTCAAATACATACTATAAAAATATAACTTCCATTAAATCACATATGTAAGATACCAAATTAAAGCTACACTTGTTGTGAATCCAGCCATCATGTCAGATTTCCAAAATATTTTTCGGCGAAAGCAAACAATGCTATTATCTGAGGATAGCACCTCCCTAAACAAAGAGAGAAACCATATTTCAACCCTGCAGGCGTGACACAAAACGCAGAAATAAAAATATAATTCATGCCTTACCTTTGACAAGCTTTAATCTGTTGGCACTCCAATATGTCCCTGAAATATCACCAATGGTCCTTTTGTTCAATAAATTCCGTCGAAATATATCCAAAATGTCCATTTATTTGGTGCTTTTGATCTAGAAAAACACCGGTTCCAACTTGCGCAACGTGACTACAAAATATCTCAAAAGTTACCTGTAAACTTTGCCAAAACATTTCAAACTACTTTTGTAATACAACTTTAGGTATTTTTTTACGTAAATAATCGATAAAATTGGAGACAGGATAATCTGTGTTCAATACAGAAGGAAAACAAACTGTAGCTAGCTTTCTGGTCACGCGCCTCTATCTAACAGTACACTTCAAGTGACCCTCATTCAAGATGGCCATACTTGTTCATTACACAAAATAATAACCTCAACCAATTTCTAAAAACTGTTGACATCCAGTGGAAGCGATAGGAACTGCAAGAAGGTCCCTTAGAAATTTGGATTCCCAATGAAATCCCATTGAAAAGAGAGTGACCTCAAAAAAACATCTGGATGGTTTGCCCTCGGGGTTTCGCCTGCTAAAAAAGTTATGTTATGCTCACAGACATGATTCAAACAGTTTTAGAATCTTCAGAGTGTTGTCTATCCAAATCCACTAATAATATGCATATCTTATATTTTGGGGATGAGTAGCAGGCAGTTGAATTTGGGCATGCATTTCATCCCTGATGTGAAAATACTGCCCTCTGTCACCAAGAGGTTAATGGACAAAAAAATATATACTTTTCTTTAAAAAACAAGGAAATTTCCCAAACTTTTGAACGGTAGTGTATGTGAATGACAAAGATATCAAAGTTGGAGTAGTTGTACAGAACCGTGGGCAAGAGGGAGTTGATGTCATGGACACGGGCTCCTAGGTACCAGTGGACCTTGGTCGTTCCACAAAACGTAGACAGGCCAAAATCTCTCATCATCAAGTGGCCCATAATGATGGTTTTCGTAATGGAATCCGATGGGGAAGCGACCTGCTGAACTGTGGTGGTCGTTGGGGAGGGTGCCACTGGGAAACTGTGAGAATACACCCAGGATCCTGGCTGACTCCCAGGGATATTTCTTGAACTGCATTGTTGGTTAAGGGCTTGTAAGTCAGCATTTCACTGTTATATTTGGCCCATGTGACAAATAACATTTGATTTGATTTGATAGGTCCGTTTCAAGTGGGGCAAAGCTGGTTGATAGCTGAATGGGATTAACAAACAATTGTTACGGTTTGCCTGGGTTGCAGCAAGGCCGGTGTACTTAGAAAGCAGGTTATCCTTTTCTCACAGCCAAGCTACCAGAGAGGAAGAGAGAGAAAGAGAGAGAGATAGGTAGAGAGAGCAAAGCCTAATTTCAGCACATCCACCAGCCAAAGCGCTGTGCCTGTTCCTCATGTCTACCACAGAGAACTATATCATGAGTCACTTCCAGATGCTCAGCTAGTATCCCAGAAAATACATTGCATCTGCCTCTCCACCCAACAAAATAACAGTGACTACAACCCATCTCATGAAGGAATCCATTTTGTTGACCACAAGGCATCAATCCCAACTGAATCCTTTATGCCTCTCAGCAATGATATCGGAATGACACAAGAGCAAACAAATTAACATAAATAAATTAAAACTTGAAATGTAATTCCAGCGGAGAATGGGAGGGGTCAAGGGAAACGGCGAACATGAAAAATTATTTTGGACGGGTTTATCTGTCACATATGTTGATTCCATTGACAGGGAGCTGCTGAGACTGCTGTACCCTTAGGAGCAATCAGTCTTACGTTAGAGAAAAAGATAGAGAGACTAGGAGGGAGGGAGAGAGGGCAGGAGAGAGAGAGGGGGGGTTTGGAGAGGGCAAATTCGACACCAAAACCAACCGTGGTATATGTGTCAACAGCAACCTTGGGAAAATCCTCTGTGTTGTCATTAGCAGCAGACTCCAACATTTCCTCAGTAAAAAAAAAGGTTTTTAACCAAATGACCATACGACAGACCACGTCTACCCTGCAAACAATTATTGCCAAACAAATAAACAATAACAAAAGCAGTCTTCTCTTCGCTTTGCTGATTTCAAAACAGCTTTTGACTCAATTTGGCATGAGGGAATCAGGAATTGTGAATAACTGAGTTTAAATGTATTTGGCTAAGGTGTACGGTAAACTTCCGACTTCAACTGTATGTCAATGACTTGGGCACTAGAACAGTCTGCATCACCCGGCCTCACCCTACTAGAGTCTGTTTGCTGATGATCTGGTCTTCTATATCTTCTATATCTTCTGATTCTGACAGTATGGTGTTCCAAAAGGTCTTCTGATTCTGACAGTATGGTGTTCCAAAAGGTCTTCTGATTCTGACAGTATGGTGTTCCAAAAGGTCTTCTGATTCTGACAGTATGGTGTTCCAAAAGGTCTTCTGATTCTGACAGTATGGTGTTCCAAAAGGTCTTCTGATTCTGACAGTATGGTGTTCCAAAAGGTCTTCTGATTCTGACAGTATGGTGTTCCAAAAGGTCTTCTGATTCTGACAGTATGGTGTTCCAAAAGGTCTTCTGATTCTGACAGTATGGTGTTCCAAAAGGTCTTCTGATTCTGACAGTATGGTGTTCCAAAAGGTCTTCTGATTCTGACAGTATGGTGTTCCAAAAGGTCTTCTGATTCTGACAGTATGGTGTTCCAAAAGGTCTTCTGATTCTGACAGTATGGTGTTCCAAAAGGTCTTCTGATTCTGACAGTATGGTGTTCCAAAAGGTCTTCTGATTCTGACAGTATGGTGTTCCAAAAGGTCTTCTGATTCTGACAGTATGGTGTTCCAAAAGGTCTTCTGATTCTGACAGTATGGTGTTCCAAAAGGTCTTCTGATTCTGACAGTATGGTGTTCCAAAAGGTCCATTTGCCAGGACAACGTATACAAATTCCATTTATCCACCGTTGCCCTAGAACACATATTAAAAACTATACCTACCTCGGCCTTAACATCAGCACCACAGGTAACTTCCACAAAGCTGTGAAAGATCTGAGAGACAAGGAAAGAAGGGTCTTCCACACCATCAAAAGGAACATACAATTTGACATCCCAATTAGGATCTTGCTTAAGCAGACGCTTTAAACATATCACTCTATCCTCTCCTTTAAACAGGCCCTTTAAAATCACTCTCTCTCCTCATTTAATTTAAACGCCTGGTTGCATATCTGGTGGGGTAAGTGTGTGTGTCAGAGCTCCATGTAAGATGACTATGCAAACAATTTGGGATTTTCAAAACGTTCATTTTTCGTGTAAAAAATAAGTGATTCAGTCATTCTCTTCTCTACTGAGAAACTGTATTAATACTCTACATAGTATTAATATTCCCCCTCTGCCAGATTAACTAGGTCTTCTTTGCTGCACTTGTCCATATGACTGGACAGAAGCTGAGATATGATCAAACTAGAGCCTGCAGGACTTGTTTTGGGAAGTGTGGTGTCAAAAAATATATCTTTATCACGGACAGACCTCTCCCCATTTTTACAACGATTGAGACGGGTACAGGTACAGAGGCACAGAGTCAATGTGGAGGCTATATACAGGGGGTACCGGTACAGAGTCAATGTGGAGGCTATATACAGGGTATTACGGTACAGAGTCAATGTGGAGGCTATATACAGGGGGTACCGGTACAGAGTCAATGTGGAGGCTATATACAGGGGGAACCGGTACAGAGTCAATGTGGAGGCTAAATACAGGGGGTACCAGTACAGAGTCAATGTGGAGGCTATATACAGGGGGTACCGGTACAGAGTCAATGTGGAGGCTATATACAGGGGGAACCGGTACAGAGTCAATGTGGAGGCTATATACAGGGTGTTACGGTACAGAGTCAATGTGGAGGCTATATACAGGGGGTACCGGTACAGAGTCAATGTGGAGGCTATATACAGGGTGTTACGGTACAGAGTCAATGTGGAGGCTATATACAGGGGGAACCGGTACAGAGTCAATGTGGAGGCTGTATACAGGGTGTTACGGTACAGAGTCAATGTGGAGGCTATATACAGGGGGTACCAGTACAGAGTCAATGTGGAGGCTATGTACAGGGTGTTACGGTACAGAGTCAATGTGGAGGCTATATACAGGGTGTTACGGTACAGAGTCAATGTGGAGGCTATATACAGAGGGTACCGGTACAGAGACAATGTGGAGGCTATATACAGGGTGTTACGGTACAGAGTCAATGTGAAGGCTCTATACAGGGTATTACGGTAGAGAGTCAATGTGGAGGCTATATACAGGGGGTACCGGTACAGAGACAATGTGGAGGCTATATACAGGGTGTTACGGTACAGAGTCAATGTGGAGGCTATATACAGGGGGAACCGGTACATAGTCAATGTGGAGGCTATATACAGGGGGTACCAGGTACAGAGTCAATGTGGAGGCTATATACAGGGTGTACCGGTACAGAGTCCGTGTGGAGGCTATATACAGGGGGTACCGGTACAGAGTCAATGTGGAGGCTATATACAGGGGGAACCGGTACAGAGTCAATGTGGAGACTATATACAGGGGGTACCGGAACAGAGACAATGTGGAGGCTATATACAGGGGGTACCAGGTGCAGAGACAATGTGGAGGCTCTATACAGGGGGAACTGGTACAGAGTCAATGTGGACGCTATATACAGGGGGTACCAGTACAGAGTCAATGTGGAGGCTATATCCAGGGGGTACCGGTACAGAGTCAATGTGGAGGCTATATACAGGGTGTTACGGTACAGAGTCAATGTGGAGGCTATATACAGGGGGTACCGGTACAGAGTCAATGTGGAGGCTATATACAGGGTGTTACGGTACAGAGTCAATGTGGAGGCTATATACAGGGGGAACCGGTACAGAGTCAATGTGGAGGCTATATACAGGGTGTTACGGTACAGAGTCAATGTGGAGGCTATATACAGGGGGTACCAGTACAGAGTCAATGTGGAGGCTATATACAGGGTGTTACGGTACAGAGTCAATGTGGAGGCTATATACATGGTGTTACGGTACAGAGTCAATGTGGAGGCTATATACAGAGGGTACCGGTACAGAGACAATGTGGAGGCTATATACAGGGTGTTACGGTACAGAGTCAATGTGAAGGCTCTATACAGGGTATTACGGTAGAGAGTCAATGTGGAGGCTATATACAGGGGGTACCGGTACAGAGACAATGTGGAGGCTATATACAGGGTGTTACGGTACAGAGTCAATGTGGAGGCTATATACAGGGGGAACCGGTACATAATCAATGTGGAGGCTATATACAGGGGGTACCAGGTACAGAGTCAATGTGGAGGCTATATACAGGGTGTACCGGTACAGAGTCCGTGTGGAGGCTATATACAGGGGTACCGGTACAGAGTCAATGTGGAGGCTATATACAGGGGGAACCGGTACAGAGTCAATGTGGAGACTATATACAGGGGGTACCGGAACAGAGACAATGTGGAGGCTATATACAGGGGGTACCAGGTACAGAGACAATGTGGAGGCTCTATACAGGGGGAACTGGTACAGAGTCAATGTGGACGCTATATACAGGGGGTACCAGTACAGAGTCAATGTGGAGGCTATATACAGGGGGTACCGGTACAGAGTCAATGTGGAGGCTATATACAGGGTGTGCCGGTACAGAGTCAATGTGGAGGCTATATACAGGGGGGTACCGGTACAGAGTCAATGTGGAGGCTATATACAGGGTGTTACGGTACAGACTCAATGTGGAGGCTATATACAAGGGGTACCGGTACAGAATCAATATGGAGGCTATATACAGGGTATTACGGTACAGAGTCAATGTGGAGGCTATATACAGGGGGAACCGGTACAGAGTCAATGTGGAGGCTATATACAGGGGGAACCGGTACAGAGTCAATGTGGAGGCTAAATACAGGGGGTACCAGTACAGAGTCAATGTGGAGGCTATATACAGGGGGTACCGGTACAGAGTCAATGTGGAGGCTATATACAGGGGGAACCGGTACAGAGTCAATGTGGAGGCTATATACAGGGTGTTACGGTACAGAGTCAATGTGGAGGCTATATACAGGGGGGTACCGGTACAGAGTCAATGTGGAGGCTATATACAGGGTGTTACGGTACAGAGTCAATGTGGAGGCTATATACAGGGGGAACCGGTACAGAGTCAATGTGGAGGCTATATACAGGGTGTTACGGTACAGAGTCAATGTGGAGGCTATATACAGGGGGTACCAGTACAGAGTCAATGTGGAGGCTATGTACAGGGTGTTACGGTACAGAGTCAATGTGGAGGCTATATACAGGGTGTTACGGTACAGAGTCAATGTGGAGGCTATATACAGAGGGTACCGGTACAGAGACAATGTGGAGGCTATATACAGGGTGTTACGGTACAGAGTCAATGTGAAGGCTCTATACAGGGTATTACGGTAGAGAGTCAATGTGGAGGCTATATACAGGGGGTACCGGTACAGAGACAATGTGGAGGCTATATACAGGGTGTTACGGTACAGAGTCAATGTGGAGGCTATATACAGGGGGAACCGGTACATAGTCAATGTGGAGGCTATATACAGGGGGTACCAGGTACAGAGTCAATGTGGAGGCTATATACAGGGTGTACCGGTACAGAGTCCGTGTGGAGGCTATATACAGGGGGTACCGGTACAGAGTCAATGTGGAGGCTATATACAGGGGGAACCGGTACAGAGTCAATGTGGAGACTATATACAGGGGGTACCGGAACAGAGACAATGTGGAGGCTATATACAGGGGGTACCAGGTGCAGAGACAATGTGGAGGCTCTATACAGGGGGAACTGGTACAGAGTCAATGTGGACGCTATATACAGGGGGTACCAGTACAGAGTCAATGTGGAGGCTATATCCAGGGGGTACCGGTACAGAGTCAATGTGGAGGCTATATACAGGGTGTTACGGTACAGAGTCAATGTGGAGGCTATATACAGGGGGTACCGGTACAGAGTCAATGTGGAGGCTATATACAGGGTGTTACGGTACAGAGTCAATGTGGAGGCTATATACAGGGGGAACCGGTACAGAGTCAATGTGGAGGCTATATACAGGGTGTTACGGTACAGAGTCAATGTGGAGGCTATATACAGGGGGTACCAGTACAGAGTCAATGTGGAGGCTATATACAGGGTGTTACGGTACAGAGTCAATGTGGAGGCTATATACATGGTGTTACGGTACAGAGTCAATGTGGAGGCTATATACAGAGGGTACCGGTACAGAGACAATGTGGAGGCTATATACAGGGTGTTACGGTACAGAGTCAATGTGAAGGCTCTTTACAGGGTATTACGGTAGAGAGTCAATGTGGAGGCTATATACAGGGGGTACCGGTACAGAGACAATGTGGAGGCTATATACAGGGTGTTACGGTACAGAGTCAATGTGGAGGCTATATACAGGGGGAACCGGTACATAGTCAATGTGGAGGCTATATACAGGGGGTACCAGGTACAGAGTCAATGTGGAGGCTCTATACAGGGGGAACTGGTACAGAGTCAATGTGGACGCTATATACAGGGGGTACCAGTACAGAGTCAATGTGGAGGCTATATACAGGGGGTACCGTTACAGAGTCAATGTGGAGGCTATATACAGGGTGTTACGGTACAGAGTCAATGTGGAGGCTATATACAGGGGGTACCGGTACAGAGTCAATGTGGAGGCTATATACAGGGTGTGCCGGTACAGAGTCAATGTGGAGGCTATATACAGGGGGTACCGGTACAGAGTCAATGTGGAGGCTATATACAGGGTGTTACGGTACAGACTCAATGTGGAGGCTATATACAAGGGGTACCGGTACAGAATCAATATGGAGGCTATATACAGGGTATTACGGTACAGCGTCAATGTGGAGGCTATATACAGG
The DNA here is from genome assembly GCF_002021735.2 of Oncorhynchus kisutch. Classification (NCBI taxonomy): domain Eukaryota; kingdom Metazoa; phylum Chordata; class Actinopteri; order Salmoniformes; family Salmonidae; genus Oncorhynchus; species Oncorhynchus kisutch. Next base: position 87,475,635 of record NC_034187.2, read on the forward strand.
GTGTTACGGTACAGAGTCAATATGGAGGCTATATACAGGGGGAACCGGTACATAGTCAATGTGGAGGCTATATACAGGGGGTACCAGGTACAGAGTCAATGTGGAGGCTATATACAGGGTGTACCGGTACAGAGTCCGTGTGGAGGCTATATACAGGGGGTACCGGTACAGAGACAATGTGGAGGCTATATACAGGGTATTACGGTAGAGAGTCATTGTGGAGGCTATATACAGGTGGTACCAGGTACAGAGACAATGTGGAGGCTATATACAGGGGGTACCAGGTACAGAGACAATGTGGAGGCTATATACAGGGTGTTACGGTACAGAGTCAATGTGGAGGCTATATACAGGGTGTTACGGTACAGAGTCAATGTGGAGGCTATATACAGGGGGTACCGGTACAGAGTCAATGTGGAGGCTATATACAGGGTGTTACGGTACAGAGTCAATGTGGAGGCTATATACAAGGGGTACCGGTACAGAGTCAATGTGGAGGCTATATACAGGGTGTACCGGTACAGAGTCAATGTGGAGGCTATATACAGGGTGTTACGGTACAGAGTCAATGTGGAGGCTGTATACAGGGGGTACTGGTACAGAGTCAATGTGGAGGCTATATACAGGGTGTTACGGTACAGAGTCAATGTGGAGGCTATATACAGGGGGTACCGTTACAAAGTCAATATGGAGGCTATATACAGGGGGTACCGGTACAGAGTCAATGTGGAGGCTATATACAGGGGGTACCGGTACAGAATCAATATGGAGGCTATATACAGGGTATTACGGTACAGAGTCAATGTGGAGGCTATATACAGGGTGTTACGGTACAGAGTCAATGTGGAGACTATATACAGGGGGTACCGGTACAGAGTCAATGTGGAGGCTATATACAGGGGGTACCGGTCCAGAGTTAATGAGGAGGCTATATACAGGGGGTACCAGTACAGAGTCAATGTGGAGGCTATATACATGGTGTTACGGTACAGAGTCAATGTGGAGGCTATATACAGAGGGTACCGGTACAGAGACAATGTGGAGGCTATATACAGGGTGTTACGGTACAGAGTCAATGTGAAGGCTCTATACAGGGTATTACGGTAGAGAGTCAATGTGGAGGCTATATACAGGGGGTACCGGTACAGAGACAATGTGGAGGCTATATACAGGGTGTTACGGTACAGAGTCAATGTGGAGGCTATATACAGGGGGAACCGGTACATAGTCAATGTGGAGGCTATATACAGGGGGTACCAGGTACAGAGTCAATGTGGAGGCTATATACAGGGTGTACCGGTACAGAGTCCGTGTGGAGGCTATATACAGGGGGTACCGGTACAGAGTCAATGTGGAGGCTATATACAGGGGGAACCGGTACAGAGTCAATGTGGAGACTATATACAGGGGGGTACCGGAACAGAGACAATGTGGAGGCTATATACAGGGGGTACCAGGTACAGAGACAATGTGGAGGCTCTATACAGGGGGAACTGGTACAGAGTCAATGTGGACGCTATATACAGGGGGTACCAGTACAGAGTCAATGTGGAGGCTATATACAGGGGGTACCGGTACAGAGTCAATGTGGAGGCTATATACAGGGTGTTACGGTACAGAGTCAATGTGGAGGCTATATACAGGGGGTACCGGTACAGAGTCAATGTGGAGGCTATATACAGGGGGTACCGGTACAGAGTCAATGTGGAGGCTATATACAGGGTGTTACGGTACAGAGTCAATGTGGAGGCTATATACAGGGTGTGCCGGTACAGAGTCAATGTGGAGGCTATATACAGGGGGTACCGGTACAGAGTCAATGTGGAGGCTATATACAGGGTGTTACGTTACAGACTCAATGTGGAGGCTATATACAAGGGGTACCGGTACAGAATCAATATGGAGGCTATATACAGGGTATTACGGTACAGCGTCCGTGTGGAGGCTATATACAGGGTGTTACGGTACAGAGTCAATATGGAGGCTATATACAGGGGGAACCGGTACATAGTCAATGTGGAGGCTATATACAGGGGGTACCAGGTACAGAGTCAATGTGGAGGCTATATACAGGGTGTACCGGTACAGAGTCCGTGTGGAGGCTATATACAGGGGGTACCGGTACAGAGACAATGTGGAGGCTATATACAGGGTATTACGGTAGAGAGTCATTGTGGAGGCTATATACAGGTGGTACCAGGTACAGAGACAATGTGGAGGCTATATACAGGGGGTACCAGGTACAGAGACAATGTGGAGGCTATATACAGGGTGTTACGGTACAGAGTCAATGTGGAGGCTATATACAGGGTGTTACGGTACAGAGTCAATGTGGAGGCTATATACAGGGGGTACCGGTACAGAGTCAATGTGGAGGCTATATACAGGGTGTTACGGTACAGAGTCAATGTGGAGGCTATATACAAGGGCTACCGGTACAGAGTCAATGTGGAGGCTATATACAGGGTGTACCGGTACAAAGTCAATGTGGAGGCTATATACAGGGTGTTACGGTACAGAGTCAATGTGGAGGCTGTATACAGGGGGTACTGGTACAGAGTCAATGTGGAGGCTATATACAGGGTGTTACGGTACAGAGTCAATGTGGAGGCTATATACAGGGGGTACCGTTACAAAGTCAATATGGAGGCTATATACAGGGGGTACCGGTACAGAGTCAATGTGGAGGCTATATACAGGGGGTACCGGTACAGAATCAATATGGAGGCTATATACAGGGTATTACGGTACAGAGTCAATGTGGAGGCTATATACAGGGTGTTACGGTACAGAGTCAATGTGGAGACTATATACAGGGGGTACCGGTACAGAGTCAATGTGGAGGCTATATACAGGGGGTACCGGTACAGAGACAATGTGGAGGCTATATACAGGGGGAACCGGTACAGAGACAATGTGGAGGCTATATACAGGGTGTTACGGTACAGAGTCAATGTGGAGACTATATACAGGGGGTACCGGTACAGAGTCAATGTGGAGGCTATATACAGGGGGTACCGGTCCAGAGTTAATGAGGAGGCTATATACAGGGGGTACCAGTACAGAGTCAATGTGGAGGCTATACACAGGGGGTACCGGTACAGAGTCAATGTGGAGGCTAAATACAGGGGGTACCAGTACAGAGTCAATGTGGAGATATATACAGGGGGTACCAGGTACAGAGTCAATGTGGAGGCTATATACAGGGTGTACCGGTACAGAGTCCGTGTGGAGGCTATATACAGGGGGTACCGGTACAGAGACAATGTGGAGGCTATATACAGGGGGAACCGGTACAGAGACAATGTGGAGGCTATATACAGGGTGTTACGGTACAGAGTCAATGTGGAGGCTATATACAGGGTATTACGGTAGAGAGTCAATGTGGAGGCTATATACAGGTGGTACCAGGTACAGAGTCAATGTGGAGGCTATATACAGGGTGTTACGGTACAGAGTCAATGTGGAGGCTATATACAGGGGGTACCGGTACAGAGTCAATGTGGAGGCTATATACAGGGTGTACCGGTACAGAGTCAATGTGGAGGCTATATACAGGGTGTTACGGTACAGAGTCAATGTGGAGGCTGTATACAGGGGGTACTGGTACAGAGTCAATGTGGAGGCTATATACAGGGTGTTACGGTACAGAGTCAATGTGGAGGCTATATACAGGGGGTACCGTTACAAAGTCAATATGGAGGCTATATACAGGGGGTACCGGTACAGAGTCAATGTGGAGGCTATATGCAGGGTGTTACGGTACAGACTCAATGTGGAGGCTATATACAAGGGGTACCGGTACAGAATCAATATGGAGGCTATATACAGGGTATTACGGTACAGAGTCAATGTGGAGGCTATATACAGGGGGTACCGGTACAGAGACAATGTGGAGGCTCTATACAGGGTGTTACGGTACAGACTCAATGTGGAGGCTATATACAGGGGGTGCCGGTACCCAGTCAATGTGCGGGGGTACAGGTTAGTCGAGGTAATTAGTACAAGTAGGTAGGGGTAAAGTGACTATGCATAGATAATAAACAGGAACTAGCAGCAGTGTAAAAACAAAGGGCGGGCTATGTAAATAGTCCGGGTGGCCATTTGATTAGTTGTTCAGCAGTCTTATGGCTTGGGGAGAGCTATTAAGGAGCCTTTTGGACCTAGACTTGGTGTTCTGGTACCGCTTGCTGTGTGGTAGCAGAAAGAACAATCTATGACTTGGGTGACTGGAGTCTCTGTACATTTTTTGGGCCTTCCTCTGACACTGCCTGCTATATAGGTCCTGGATAGCAGGAAGCTTGACACCAGTGATGTACTGGGATGTACGCACCAGCCTCTGTAGCGCCTTACAGACGGATAATGAGCAATTGCCACCGGTCAGAATGCTCTCAATGGTGCAGCTGTAGTACTTTTCAGGATCTGGGGACTAATGCCAAATCTTTTCAGTCTCCTGAGGGTGAATAGGCTTTGTCGTGCCCTCTTCATATTAGGGTGCAGTGAGATTCCCGATGGGTAGGATGATACTTTTCCCGTAAATCATCTTGCCCTCTTCACGACTGTCTTGGTGTGTTTGGACCATGATAGTTTGTTAGTGATGTGGACATTCTCGATCCGCTCCACTACAGCCCACTCGATGTGAATGGTGGCGTGTTCGGCCCTCCTTTTCCTGTAGTCCATGATCGTCTCCTTTGTCTTACTCACGTTGAGGGAGAGGTTGTTGTCCTGGCACCACACTGCCAGGTGTCTGACCTCCTCCCTATAGGCTGTCTCATCGTTGTCGGTGAATAGACCTACCACTGTTGTGTCGTCAGCAAACCTAATGATGGTGTTGGAGTTGTGCTTCGCCACGCAGTCGTGGGTGAACAGGGAGTACAGGAGGGGACTAAGTACGCACCCCCGAGGGGCCTCCTTGTTAAGGATTAGCGTGGCCACCTTGGGACGGTCCGTCAAGAAGTCCAGGTTCCAGTTGCAGAGGTAGGTGTTTAGTCCCAGGGCCCTTAGCTTAGTGATGAGCTTTGTGGGCACTATGGTGTTGAATGCTGAGCTGTAGTCAATGAACAGCATTCTCACATAGGGGGTCCTTTTGTCCAGGTGTGAAAGGGCAGTGTGGAATGCAATTGAGATTGTGTCATCTGTGGATCTGTTGGGGGGTTATGCGAATTAGGTTTAGGGTTTCCGGGTTGATGGTGTTGATGTGAGCCATGTCCAGCCTTTCAAGCCCTTCATGTCTACCGACGTGAGTGCTAGACATGAAGGAAATGATAAGGGAGTTCCCCTAGTGGGATAAACCAGCATCGTGGCTTGGTGTACAAAAGGGAAGTGGGGGTCGACTGAGATAAGACAACACACAGTTGATAATTATAACAATTGAAAAGCTAATCCTTTGCACATGAACTCACTCACTCCTTCGGGAACAATTGCAAGATTAGATGTTTCAGCGGTTGTCGGTCTTCGCGTTCAATGATACCAAATTCCTAGCTGCAGACTAGTAATTAATATCAAAGACTTGTTCTTATTCTGTCGGTATCGATAGTCTAGGAGTTTAACCACGTGGTATGATTAAAAGATTCAGCCATCTACTCAAACCTTGGCCCTCTCGTTATCGAGGTAGTCTGCCACCTTTGTCCTCTCGTAATTGAGGGAAACATGGTCTGTTGAGAAATTCTCAACGTTTTTTTTTTTTTCGGGAGTTGCAGAAAAGGCCCTGTCCCAGGATGCCCGACCCTAACTGGGCCCATGGACGGTCCTCTGATTTAGTTAAACTCAAAGGGGAATTGGAGTTTCCTTCATTAAACAGTCCAAAATCACATTATACAATTTTACAAACATTATCATCCTCACTCATTCATATTTTACAACAATTAGATGTAAACCTCATATCTGAGGCTATTATATAAACAGCGTTATGGTAATGTGGCCGTATTGTCTCTCATGAGTTTCACCAAATTGTACAAAACGGACCAGTTCGTAGCTGGATTCTTCACCGATCTTTTATACCTTCTCCAGAACATAAATGTTGTTCGGACCTCAAGTTCTGTGAGGTGGAAGAAATTCCTTTGTTCTCTCTATGAAACTTCACTCTGTCGTTATACTGTGGCCATGAGGAGATCATCTCCTTCAGGAATGTATGACCTCTCTCTGACCACAGCAGCCTGTGTGTAGGAGACAGGGAGAAGGGGATGGGGCTTGCTGTACCCAAAGATGGCAACGTCATGACAGTAGCATCCACATCATCTGACCACTTCAGCATTGAGCGAGTCACTGGTACTTCCTGCTTTAGTTTTTGCTTGTAAGCAGGAATCAGGAGGATAGAATTATGGTTATTATTTACCAAATGGAGGGTGAGGGAGAGCTTTGCATGTGTCTCTGTGTGTGGAGTAAAAGTGGTCTAGAGTTGTTTTTCCTCTGGTTGCACATGTGACATGCTGGTAGAAATGAGGTCAAATGGATTTCAGTTTGCCCGCATTAAAGTCTCCGGCCACTAGGGGTGCCACTTCTGGACGAGCATGTTCTTGTTGGCTTAGAATTGTCGTTTCAATTGGAAATGACCCTAACACTTTCAGCGATCCAGATTGAATAGAACCTTAAGTGTAATTGGACTCAACGGAACAGACAGACATGGATAAATGTGGGAGTAACCCAAAAAATATTGCTATTTCAGTCGTAGGATCTGAGTTAAACCTTTCTACTGATGATGCCTAGTTAAAGCCGTTGAGCTCCTCCATCTCTGTTCCAAAGAAAGACGGCAAAAATGAAGACGGCATCCCAAATGGCACTCTATGTCCTATATAGTGCAATATTGTTGATCAGACCACATGGGCCCTGGACAAAAGAAGTGCACTACGTAGGGGATAGGGTACAATTTGAGACTCTAGTGCTCCTCTTTGTGTACATGACAATCTTAAAAATGGCCACCTCAGCAGTACACAATCCTCTTCTCCTCTTCCCAAAGCTGTATAAATCTCCTCCCTCTATTAAACTCTCAGACGATTGAAATTCCATCCTCCAGAAAAGGCTGTCAAAGTCACTTCCTGTCCAGCAAGTTGTCGTTTCTGGCAATATCCCTCCCCGTTTAGGGAGACAGAGTTAAATCTGGAGGAAGGGAATGGGGTCAGGCTGTCGTATTTCATCTTTAAACTCAAGGAAGTGTCCCAAATGGCACCCTATTCCCTATAAAGTTCACTTGCCCTGAACAGAGCCCTATGGGCTATGGCCCCCTGGTCGAAAGTAGTGCACTATATAGGGAATAGAGTGAAATAGGGCACTGGTCTAAATTAGTGCACTATATAGGGAATAGGGTGCCATTTGGGAGAAGCCCTAAAGCTCATATTGTGTCTGCAGTTCTCTCTCTATCCATTCCACCAATCTCTAAGAAGGATTTTGGTGGTCAAATTCACTATAACTCCCAAATCACATTTTTCTCAGTGACTTTCCTCTGATTCCAGTACAACCCTACCATATTGCTGCCTCCTCTGCACTACACTGTATGTGTGTGTGTGTGTGTGTGTGTGTGTGTGTGTGTGTGTGTGTGTGTGTGTGTGTGTGTGTGTGTGTGTGTGTGTGTGTGTGTGTGTGTGTGTGTGTGTGTGTGTGTGTGTGTGTGTGTGTGAGTGTGTTCCTGTCTTTAGAGGAAGAGCAGGTTTAATAATGTTGATGTTGGAACCCTATTCCCTATATAAAGTGCACTACTTTAGACCAGAGCCCTATGGAACCCTATTCCCTATATATAGTGCACTACTTTAGACCAGAGCCCTATGGAACCCTATTCCCTATATATAGTGCACTACTTTAGACCAGAGCCCTATGGAACCCTATTCCCTATATATAGTGCACTACTTTAGACCAGAGCCCTATGGAACCCTATTCCCTATATATAGTGCACTACTTTAGACCAGAGCCCTATGGAACCCTATTCCCTATATATAGTGCACTACTTTAGACCAGAGCCCTATGGAACAATATTCCCTATATATAGTGCACTACTTTAGACCAGAGCCCTATGGAACCCTATTCCCTATATATAGTGCACTACTTTAGACCAGAGCCCTATGGAACCCTATTCCCTATATATAGTGCACTACTTTAGACCAGAGCCCTATGGAACCCTATTCCCTATATATAGTACACTACTTTAGACCAGAGCTCTATGGAACCCTATTCTCTATATCAAATCAAATCAATTTATATAGCCCTTCGTACATCAGCTGATATCTCAAAGTGCTGTACAGAAACCCAGCCTAAAACCCCAAACAGCAAGCAATGCAGGTGTAGAAGCACGGCCAGAGCCCTATGGAACCCTATTCCCTATATATAGTACACTACTTTAGACCAGAGCCCTATGGAACCCTATTCCCTATATATAGTGCACTACTTTAGACCAGAGCCCTATGGAACCCTATTCCCTATATATAGTGCACTACTTTAGACCAGAGCCCTATGGAACCCTATTCCCTATATATAGTGCACTACTTTAGACCAGAGCCCTATGGAACCCTATTCCCTATATATAGTGCACTACTTTAGACCAGAGCCCTATGGAACCCTATTCCCTATATATAGTGCACTACTTTAGACCAGAGCCCTATGGAACCCTATTCCCTATATATAGTGCACTACTTTAGACCAGAGCCCTATGGAACCCTATTCCCTATATAGTACACTACTTTAGACCAGAGCCCTATGGAACCCTATTCCCTATATATAGTGCACTACTTTAGACCAGAGCCCTATGGAACCCTATTCCCTATATAGTACACTACTTTAGACCAGAGCCCTATAGAACCCTATTCCCTATATATAGTGCACTACTTTAGACCAGAGCCCTATGGAACCCTATTCCCTATATAGTACACTACTTTAGACCAGAGCCCTATGGAACCCTATTCCCTATATAGTGCACTACTTTAGACCAGAGCCCTATGGAACCCTATTCCCTATATAGTACACTACTTTAGACCAGAGCCCTATAGAACCCTATTCCCTATATATAGTGCACTACTTTAGACCAGAGCCCTATGGAACCCTATTCCCTATATAGTACACTACTTTAGACCAGAGCCCTATGGAACCCTATTCCCTATATATAGTGCACTACTTTAGACCAGAGCCCTATGGAACCCTATTCCCTATATATAGTGCACTACTTTAGACCAGAGCCCTATGGAACCCTATTCCCTATATATAGTGCACTACTTTAGACCAGAGCCCTATGGAACCCTATTCCCTATATATAGTGCACTACTTTAGACCAGAGCCCTATGGAACCCTATTCCCTATATATAGTACACTACTTTAGACCAGAGCCCTATGGAACCCTATTCCCTATATCAAATCAAATCAATTTATATAGCCCTTCGTACATCAGCTGATATCTCAAAGTGCTGTACAGAAACCCAGCATAAAACCCCAAACAGCAAGCAATGCAGGTGTAGAAGCACGGCCAGAGCCCTATGGAACCCTATTCCCTATATATAGTGCACTACTTTAGACCAGAGCCCTATGGAACCCTATTCCCTATATATAGTGCACTACTTTAGACCAGAGCCCTATGGAACCCTATTCCCTATATATAGTGCACTACTTTAGACCAGAGCCCTATGGAACCCTATTCCCTATATATAGTGCACTACTTTAGACCAGAGCCCTATGGAACAATATTCCCTATATATAGTGCACTACTTTAGACCAGAGCCCTATGGAACCCTATTCCCTATATATAGTGCACTACTTTAGACCAGAGCCCTATGGAACCCTATTCCCTATATATAGTGCACTACTTTAGACCAGAGCCCTATGGAACCCTATTCCCTATATATAGTACACTACTTTAGACCAGAGCTCTATGGAACCCTATTCTCTATATCAAATCAAATCAATTTATATAGCCCTTCGTACATCAGCTGATATCTCAAAGTGCTGTACAGAAACCCAGCCTAAAACCCCAAACAGCAAGCAATGCAGGTGTAGAAGCACGGCCAGAGCCCTATGGAACCCTATTCCCTATATATAGTACACTACTTTAGACCAGAGCCCTATGGAACCCTATTCCCTATATATAGTGCACTACTTTAGACCAGAGCCCTATGGAACCCTATTCCCTATATATAGTGCACTACTTTAGACCAGAGCCCTATGGAACCCTATTCCCTATATATAGTGCACTACTTTAGACCAGAGCCCTATGGAACCCTATTCCCTATATATAGTGCACTACTTTAGACCAGAGCCCTATGGAACCCTATTCCCTATATATAGTGCACTACTTTAGACCAGAGCCCTATGGAACCCTATTCCCTATATATAGTGCACTACTTTAGACCAGAGCCCTATGGAACCCTATTCCCTATATAGTACACTACTTTAGACCAGAGCCCTATGGAACCCTATTCCCTATATATAGTGCACTACTTTAGACCAGAGCCCTATGGAACCCTATTCCCTATATAGTACACTACTTTAGACCAGAGCCCTATAGAACCCTATTCCCTATATATAGTGCACTACTTTAGACCAGAGCCCTATGGAACCCTATTCCCTATATAGTACACTACTTTAGACCAGAGCCCTATGGAACCCTATTCCCTATATAGTGCACTACTTTAGACCAGAGCCCTATGGAACCCTATTCCCTATATAGTACACTACTTTAGACCAGAGCCCTATAGAACCCTATTCCCTATATATAGTGCACTACTTTAGACCAGAGCCCTATGGAACCCTATTCCCTATATAGTACACTACTTTAGACCAGAGCCCTATGGAACCCTATTCCCTATATATAGTGCACTACTTTAGACCAGAGCCCTATGGAACCCTATTCCCTATATATAGTGCACTACTTTAGACCAGAGCCCTATGGAACCCTATTCCCTATATATAGTGCACTACTTTAGACCAGAGCCCTATGGAACCCTATTCCCTATATATAGTGCACTACTTTAGACCAGAGCCCTATGGAACCCTATTCCCTATATATAGTACACTACTTTAGACCAGAGCCCTATGGAACCCTATTCCCTATATCAAATCAAATCAATTTATATAGCCCTTCGTACATCAGCTGATATCTCAAAGTGCTGTACAGAAACCCAGCATAAAACCCCAAACAGCAAGCAATGCAGGTGTAGAAGCACGGCCAGAGCCCTATGGAACCCTATTCCCTATATATAGTACACTACTTTAGACCAGAGCCCTATGGAACCCTATTCCCTATATATAGTGCACTACTTTAGACCAGAGCCCTATGGAACCCTATTCCATATATATAGTGCACTACTTTAGACCAGAGCCCTATAGAACCCTATTCCCTATATATAGTACACTACTTTAGACCAGAGCCCTATGGAACCCTATTCCCTATATATAGTGCACTACTTTAGACCAGAGCCCTATGGAACCCTATTCCCTATATATAGTGCACTACTTTAGACCAGAGCCCTATGGAACCCTATTCCCTATATATAGTGCACTACTTTAGACCAGAGCCCTATGGAACCCTATTCCCTATATATAGTGCACTACTTTAGACCAGAGCCCTATGGAACCCTATTCCCTATATATAGTACACTACTTTAGACCAGAGCCCTATGGAACCCTATTCCCTATATCAAATCAAATCAATTTATATAGCCCTTCGTACATCAGCTGATATCTCAAAGTGCTGTACAGAAACCCAGCCTAAAACCCCAAACAGCAAGCAATGCAGGTGTAGAAGCACGGCCAGAGCCCTATGGAACCCTATTCCCTATATATAGTACACTACTTTAGAACAGAGCCCTATGGAACCCTATTCCCTATATATAGTGCACTACTTTAGACCAGAGCCCTATGGAACCCTATTCCCTATATAGTACACTACTTTAGACCAGAGCCCTATGGAACCCTATTCCCTATATATAGTGCACTACTTTAGACCAGAGCCCTATGGAACCCTATTCCCTATATAGTACACTACTTTAGACCAGAGCCCTATAGAACCCTATTCCCTATATATAGTGCACTACTTTAGACCAGAGCCCTATGGAACCCTATTCCCTATATAGTACACTACTTTAGACCAGAGCCCTATGGAACCCTATTCCCTATATAGTGCACTACTTTAGACCAGAGCCCTATGGAACCCTATTCCCTATATAGTACACTACTTTAGACAGAGCCCTATAGAACCCTATTCCCTATATATAGTGCACTACTTTAGACCAGAGCCCTGTGGAACCCTATTCCCTATATAGTACACTACTTTAGACCAGAGCCCTATGGAACCCTATTCCCTATATATAGTGCACTACTTTAGACCAGAGCCCTATGGAACCCTATTCCCTATATATAGTGCACTACTTTAGACCAGAGCCCTATGGAACCCTATTCCCTATATATAGTGCACTACTTTAGACCAGAGCCCTATGGAACCCTATTCCCTATATATAGTGCACTACTTTAGACCAGAGCCCTATGGAACCCTATTCCCTATATATAGTACACTACTTTAGACCAGAGCCCTATGGAACCCTATTCCCTATATCAAATCAAATCAATTTATATAGCCCTTCGTACATCAGCTGATATCTCAAAGTGCTGTACAGAAACCCAGCCTAAAACCCCAAACAGCAAGCAATGCAGGTGTAGAAGCACGGCCAGAGCCCTATGGAACCCTATTCCCTATATATAGTACACTACTTTAGACCAGAGCCCTATGGAACCCTATTCCCTATATATAGTGCACTACTTTAGACCAGAGCCCTATGGAACCCTATTCCCTATATATAGTGCACTACTTTAGACCAGAGCCCTATGGAACCCTATTCCCTATATATAGTGCACTACTTTAGACCAGAGCCCTATGGAACCCTATTCCCTATATATAGTGCACTACTTTAGACCAGAGCCCTATGGAACCCTATTCCCTATATATAGTGCACTACTTTAGACCAGAGCCCTATGGAACCCTATTCCCTATATATAGTGCACTACTTTAGACCAGAGCCCTATGGAACCCTATTCCCTATATAGTACACTACTTTAGACCAGAGCCCTATGGAACCCTATTCCCTATATATAGTGCACTACTTTAGACCAGAGCCCTATGGAACCCTATTCCCTATATAGTACACTACTTTAGACCAGAGCCCTATAGAACCCTATTCCCTATATATAGTGCACTACTTTAGACCAGAGCCCTATGGAACCCTATTCCCTATATAGTACACTACTTTAGACCAGAGCCCTATAGAACCCTATTCCCTATATATAGTGCACTACTTTAGACCAGAGCCCTATGGAACCCTATTCCCTATATAGTACACTACTTTAGACCAGAGCCCTATGGAACCCTATTCCCTATATATAGTGCACTACTTTAGACCAGAGCCCTATGGAACCCTATTCCCTATATATAGTGCACTACTTTAGACCAGAGCCCTATGGAACCCTATTCCCTATATATAGTGCACTACTTTAGACCAGAGCCCTATGGAACCCTATTCCCTATATATAGTGCACTACTTTAGACCAGAGCCCTATGGAACCCTATTCCCTATATATAGTGCACTACTTTAGACCAGAGCCCTATGGAACCCTATTCCCTATATATAGTGCACTACTTTAGACAAGAGCCCTATGGAACCCTATTCCCTATATAGTACACTACTTTAGACCAGAGCCCTATGGAACCCTATTCCCTATATATAGTGCACTACTTTAGACCAGAGCCCTATGGAACCCTATTCCCTATATAGTACACTACTTTAGACCAGAGCCCTATAGAACCCTATTCCCTATATATAGTGCACTACTTTAGACCAGAGCCCTATGGAACCCTATTCCCTATATAGTACACTACTTTAGACCAGAGCCCTATGGAACCCTATTCCCTATATAGTGCACTACTTTAGACCAGAGCCCTATGGAACCCTATTCCCTATATAGTACACTACTTTAGACCAGAGCCCTATAGAACCCTATTCCCTATATATAGTGCACTACTTTAGACCAGAGCCCTGTGGAACCCTATTCCCTATATAGTACACTACTTTAGACCAGAGCCCTATGGAACCCTATTCCCTATATATAGTGCACTACTTTAGACCAGAGCCCTATGGAACCCTATTCCCTATATATAGTGCACTACTTTAGACCAGAGCCCTATGGAACCCTATTCCCTATATATAGTGCACTACTTTAGACCAGAGCCCTATGGAACCCTATTCCCTATATATAGTGCACTACTTTAGACCAGAGCCCTATGGAACCCTATTCCCTATATATAGTACACTACTTTAGACCAGAGCCCTATGGAACCCTATTCCCTATATCAAATCAAATCAATTTATATAGCCCTTCGTACATCAGCTGATATCTCAAAGTGCTGTACAGAAACCCAGCCTAAAACCCCAAACAGCAAGCAATGCAGGTGTAGAAGCACGGCCAGAGCCCTATGGAACCCTATTCCCTATATATAGTACACTACTTTAGACCAGAGCCCTATGGAACCCTATTCCCTATATATAGTGCACTACTTTAGACCAGAGCCCTATGGAACCCTATTCCCTATATATAGTGCACTACTTTAGACCAGAGCCCTATGGAACCCTATTCCCTATATATAGTGCACTACTTTAGACCAGAGCCCTATGGAACCCTATTCCCTATATATAGTGCACTACTTTAGACCAGAGCCCTATGGAACCCTATTCCCTATATATAGTGCACTACTTTAGACCAGAGCCCTATGGAACCCTATTCCCTATATATAGTGCACTACTTTAGACCAGAGCCCTATGGAACCCTATTCCCTATATAGTACACTACTTTAGACCAGAGCCCTATGGAACCCTATTCCCTATATATAGTGCACTACTTTAGACCAGAGCCCTATGGAACCCTATTCCCTATATAGTACACTACTTTAGACCAGAGCCCTATAGAACCCTATTCCCTATATATAGTGCACTACTTTAGACCAGAGCCCTATGGAACCCTATTCCCTATATAGTACACTACTTTAGACCAGAGCCCTATGGAACCCTATTCCCTATATAGTGCACTACTTTAGACCAGAGCCCTATGGAACCCTATTCCCTATATAGTACACTACTTTAGACCAGAGCCCTATAGAACCCTATTCCCTATATATAGTGCACTACTTTAGACCAGAGCCCTATGGAACCCTATTCCCTATATAGTACACTACTTTAGACCAGAGCCCTATGGAACCCTATTCCCTATATATAGTGCACTACTTTAGACCAGAGCCCTATGGAACCCTATTCCCTATATAGTACACTACTTTAGACCAGAGCCCTATAGAACCCTATTCCCTATATATAGTGCACTACCTTAGACCAGAGCCCTATGGAACCCTATTCCCTATATAGTACACTACTTTAGACCAGAGCCCTATGGAACCCTATTCCCTATATAGTACACTACTTTAGACCAGAGCCCTATAGAACCCTATTCCCTATATAGTCACTACTTTAGACCAGAGCCCTATAGAACCCTATTCCCTATATAGTACACTACTTTAGACCAGAGCCTTATAGAACCCTATTCCCTATATAGTACACTACTTTAGACCAGAGCCCTATAGAACCCTATTCCCTATATAGTACACTACTTTAGACCAGAGCCCTATAGAACCCTATTCCCTATATAGTACACTACTTTAGACCAGAGCCCTATAGAACCCTATTCCCTATATAGTACACTACTTTAGACCAGAGCCCTATAGAACCCTATTCCTTATATAGTACACTACTTTAGACCAGAGCCCTATAGAACCCTATTCCCTATATAGTACACTACTTTAGACCAGAGCCCTATAGAACCCTATTCCCTATATAGTACACTACTTTAGACCAGAGTCCTATGGCACCCTATTCCCTATATAGTACACTACTTTAGACCAGAGCCCTATAGAACCCTATTCCCGATATAGTGCACTACTTTAGACCAGAGCCCTATAGAACCCGATTCCCTATATAGTGCACTACTTTAGACCAGAGCCCTATGGAACCCTATTCCCTATATAGTACACTACTTTAGACCAGAGCCCTATAGAGCCCTATTCCCTGTATAGTGCACTACTTTAGACCAGAGCCCTATAGAACCCTATTCCCTATATAGTGCACTACTTTAGACCAGAGCCCTATAGAACCCTATTCCCTATATAGTGCACTACTTTAGACCAGAGCCCTATAGAACCCTATTCCCTATATAGTGCACTACTTTAGACCAGAGTCCTATGGAACCCTATTCCCTATATAGTACACTACTTTAGACCAGAGCCCTATGACACCCTATTCCCTATATAGTACACTACTTTAGACCAGAGCCCTATGGAACCCTATTCCCTATATATTACACTACTTTAGACCAGAGCCCTGCGGAACCCTATTCCCTATATAGTACACTACTTTAGACCAGAGCCCTATAGCACCCTATTACCTATATAGTGCACTACTTTAGACCAGAGCCCTATAGAACCCTATTCCCTATATAGTACACTACTTTAAGCCAGAGCCCTATAGAACCCTATTCCCTATATTGTGCACTACTTTAGACCAGAGCCCTATAGCACACTATTCCCTATATAGTGCACTACTTTAGACCAGGACCCTATAACACCCTATTCCCTATATAGTGCACTACTTTAGACCAGGACCCTATAGAACCCTATTCCCTATATAGTACACTACTTTAGACCAGGACAAATAGGGAATAGGCTGCCATTTGAGACGTTGCCATCTAATATATGTTTTAATAATGGATCTTTGACTGTCTGGAGTCAAGCTGAGGGAGGAAACAGAAGGAAGTCAGTCCATCCTGATTACAGCTCAATAATACCAGAATGGATTGTTTAAATGGTGTTAGAGAAGCCCATCAGTAGACTCGGAAGCTGTTCAATAAAATGGTAGATTTACCATCAACCATAGTGAAGAATACTTATTAAACACCTGCTGCTATGAACCAATCAAAAAACGGATTGGTAATAAGTTTGACATTTTGAAAAACATTATTACTTGCCTAATTACAGTGTCATAGCAACAGCAACATGTCTTGTCAACAAGGTCAGTAGATGGAAAGAGCTTCCACGGCAACAGTATTAAACTGAGTGGATATAGAGTCTGCCTCATCAGTCTTACACTGAGTGGATATAGAGTCTGCCTCATCAGTATTATACTGAGTGGATATAGAGTCTGCCTCATCAGTATTAAAATGAGTGGATATAGAGCCGGCCTCATCAGTAATAAACTGAGTGGATATAGAGTCTGCCTCATCAGTATTAAACTGAGTGGATATAGAGTCTGTCTCATCAGTATTAAACTGAGTGGATATAGAGTCTGCCTCATCAGTATTATACTGAGTGGATATAGAGTCTGCCTCATCAGTATTATACTGAGTGGATATAGAGTCTGTCTCATCAGTATTAAACTGAGTGGATATAGAGCCTGCCTCAGCAGCATTATTATAGAGATGGGCCTTCATACCTTCCACAGCAGCATTATTATAGAGATGGGCCTTCATACCTTCCACAGCAGCATTATTATAGAGATGGGCCTTCATACCTTCCACAGCAGCATTATTATAGAGATGGGCCTTCATACCTTCCACAGCAGCATTATTATAGAGATGGGACTTCATACCTTCCACAGCAGCATTAATATAGAGATGGGCCTTCATACCTTCCACAGCAGCATTATTATAGAGATGGGCCTTCATACCTTCCACAGCAGCATTATTATAGAGATGGGCCTTCATACCTTCCACAGCAGCATTAATATAGAGATGGGCCTTCATACCTTCCACAGCAGCATTATTATAGAGATGGGCCTTCATACCTTCCACAGCAGCATTATTATAGAGATGGGCCTTCATACCTTCCACAGCAGCATTATTATAGAGATGGGCCTTCATACCTTCCACTGCAGCATTATTATAGAGATGGGCCTTCATACCTTCCACAGCAGCATTAATATAGAGATGGGCCTTCATACCTTCCACAGCAGCATTATTATAGAGATGGGCCTTCATACCTTCCACAGCAGCATTAATATAGAGATGGGCCTTCATACCTTCCACAGCAGCATTATTATAGAGATGGGCCTTCATACCTTCCACAGCAGCATTAATATAGAGATGGGCCTTCATACCTTCCACAGCAGCATTAATATAGAGATGGGCCTTCATACCTTCCACAGCAGCATTATTATAGAGATGGGCCTTCATACCTTCCACAGCAGCATTATTATAGAGATGGGCCTTCATACCTTCCACAGCAGCATTATTATAGAGATGGGCCTTCATACCTTCCACAGCAGCATTATTATAGAGATGGGCCTTCATACCTTCCACAGCAGCATTATTATAGAGATGGGCCTTCATACCTTCCACAGCAGCATTAATATAGAGATGGGCCTTCATACCTTCCACAGCAGCATTATTATAGAGATGGGCCTTCATACCTTCCACAGCAGCATTATTATAGAGATGGGCCTTCATACCTTCCACAGCAGCATTAATATAGAGATGGGCCTTCATACCTTCCACAGCAGCATTATTATAGAGATGGGCCTTCATACCTTCCACAGCAGCATTATTATAGAGATGGGCCTTCATACCTTCCACAGCAGCATTATTATAGAGATGGGCCTTCATACCTTCCACAGCAGCATTATTATAGAGATGGGCCTTCATACCTTCCACAGCAATTTCATTTGTTGCTATCGATGGTGACAGCCTCGTTTTTCTGTTTCAATAGTTGACCTACTATTCGCCTACTAAACAGTACAGTTTGGTTTGGCCTGACTGTGAAAGACCAATATGTAATTTATGAGTTTAGGTCACTGTTTCTCGTTGAATTTAGGAGTTTAGGTTACTGTTTCTCGTTGAATGTTTCGCACAGGGCTCCTTTCCCTTTTTCCGTGAGGGCCATTTGGAAATGTTTTTCGCAATTAGAGTTTACCTACTATTCCAGTTATCGCTGAACACCCCTCCACTCCACCGACAGATTGAGCACCAGCAGCAGCCTCCACCTTGGACAGAGGAGAAGGAGCAGGAATACAGATAAGAGGAAGAAGAGTAGAAACAGAGATTTCTTTTGGAAGATGATTCCCTGTAGCTGTGGGTTTTCCACCCGGTTGGCCTCCACACAATGAAAGGAAAGGAGATGAATCTCGAAAAGACACTACAGAGAGAAGAAGGGGTCTATGCCCTCGCAGCTATCACAGTCACTTCAAAACAGACTGACAGTAGGATGTCCCAAATCGCACCCTTTTACCCTTTTTAGTGCACTACTTTTGTAATCCTCTATTGGTTCTGGTCCAAAAGTAGTGCAGTACAAAGGGAATATTTGGGACACATGGGACAACCACCTTGGAACTGCAAGATAATTGTTTGATATAAAATGGAAATGACAACATGCTTTACAGTACGGGTGTGATTTTAACGTCAAACGTCTAATGCATAATTACAATAATTATGAATGATCACAACAACAGCAAGGTTGTTTTACAATTACAATGTCATAAACATAATAATATATGTTGTTGAGATACTTACAATAATGTGTTCATACAGTGGGTGCAGTGGCAATCGAACAGAGCCCCCATCCCTCTCCCTCTCCCTCTCCCTCCCTCTGCCTACCCCATCCCTCTCCCTCTCCCCATCCCTCTGCCTCTCCCTCTCCCTCTCCCTCTGCCTCTCCCTCTCCCTCTCCCTCTGCCTACCCTCTCCCTCTGCCTCTCACTCTCCCTCTGCCTATCCCATCCCTCTCCCTCTCCCTCTCCCTCTCCCTCTCCCTCTCCCTCTCCCTCTCCCTCTCCCTCTCCCTCTCCCTCTCCCTCTGCCTCTCCCTCTCCCTCTCCCTCTGCCTACCCTCTCCCTCTGCCTCTCACTCTCCCTCTGCCTATCCCATCCCTCTCCCTCTCCCTCTCCCTCTCCCTCTCCCTCTCCCTCTCCCTCTCCCTCTCCCTCTCCCTCTCCCTCTCCCTCTCCCTCTGCCTCTCCTCTCCCTCTCCCTCTGCCTACCCCATCCCTCTCCCTCTCCCTCTCCCTCTCCGTCTGCCTCTCCCTCTCCCTCTCCCTCTGCCTCTCCCTCTCCCTCTGCCTCTCCCTCTGCCTCTCCCTCTGCCTCTCCCTCTCCCCATCCCTCTCCCTCTGCCTCTCCCTCTGCCTCTCCCTCTCCCTCTCCCTCTCCCTCTCCCTCTCCCTCTCCCTCTCCTCTCCCTCTCCCTCTCCCTCTCCCTCTCCCTCTGCCTCTGCCTCTGCCTCCCCCTCTGCCTCTGCCTCCCCCTCTGCCTCTGCCTCCCCCTCTCCCTCTCCCTCTCCCTCTCCCTCTGCCTCTGCCTCTGCCTCCCCCTCTCCCTCTCCCTCTCCCTCTGCCTCTTCCTCTTCCTCTTCCTCTTCCTCTTCCTCTTCCTCTTCCTCTTCCTCTTCCTCTTCCTCTCCCTCTCCCTCTCCCTCTCCCTCTGCCTCTTCCTCTTCCTCTCCCTCTCCCTCTCCCTCTGCCTCTCCCTCTCCCCCATCCCTCTCCCTCTCCCTCTGCCTCTGCCTCTGCCTCTGCCTCTGCCTCTGCCTCTGCCTCTGCCTCTTCCTCTTCCTCTTCCTCTTCCTCTCCCTCTCCCTCTGCCTCTGCCTCTGCCTCTCCCTCTTCCTCTCCCTCTCCCTCTCCCTCTCCCTCTCCCTCTCCCTCTCCCTCTCCCTCTCCCTCTGCCTCTCCCTCTCCCCCCATCCCTCTCCCTCTGCCTCTCCCTCTGCCTCTCCCTCTCCCTCTGCCTCTCCCTCTCCCCCCATCCCTCTCCCTCTCTCTCTCCCTCTCCCTCTGCCTCTGCCTCTGCCTCTGCCTCTGCCTCTGCCTCTGCCTCTGCCTCTGCCTCTGCCTCTGCCTCTGCTCTCCCTCTTCCTCTTCCTCTTCCTCTTCCTCCTCCTCTCCCTCTGCCTCTGCCTCTGCCTCTGCCTCTGCCTCTGCCTCTGCCTCTGCCTCTGCCTCTTCCTCTCCCTCTCCCTCTCCCTCTCCCTCTCCCTCTCCCTCTCCCTCTCCCTCTGCCTCTCCCTCTCCCCCATCCCTCTCCCTCTGCCTCTGCCTCTGCCTCTGCCTCTGCCTCTGCCTCTCCCCCATCCTCTCCCTCTCCCTCTGCCTCTCCCTCTCCCCCATCCCTCTCCCTCTCCCTCTCCCTCTGCCTCTGCCTCTGCCTCTGCCTCTGCCTCTGCCTCTGCCTCTGCCTCTGCCTCTGCCTCTTCCTCTACCTCTCCCTCTCCCTCTCCCTATGCCTCTGCCTCTCCCTCTCCCTCTCCCTCTCCCTCTCCCTCTCCCTCTCCCTCTCCCTCTCCCTCTCCTCTCCCTCTCCCCCCATCCCTCTCCCTCTGCCTCTGCCTCTCCCTCTCCCCCCATCCCTCTCCCTCTCCCTCTCCCTCTCCCTCTCCCTCTCCCTCTCCCTCTCCCTCTCCCTCTCCCTCTCCCTCTGCCTCTCCCTCTCCCCCATCCCTCTCCCTCTGCCTCTGCCTCTGCCTCTCCCTCTCCCCCATCCCTCTCCCTCTGCCTCTCCCTCTCCCTCTCCCTCTGCCTCTCCTTCTGCCTCTCCCTCTGCCTCTGCCTCTGCCTCTGCCTCTGCCTCTCCCTCTCCCTCTGCCAGGCAATTTGTCTCTGTTGAGATCATTTCCATACTAATTTCTAGCCAAATGTCAAATGTTCCTGTTTTGACTAATTTAATAGAGTGGGTTAGGGTTTGCTCTATACCAAATTAGCATACCCTTAGTCTCTTCCCTGTTGCAATGCTCACGTTCTGGCCATGTGTCCTGCTGTCATGTTGAGGTCCTTGCCGGAGGGGTGGGGTGGGGGGGGGCATGGGTCTGACATGTGGGGGACCTATATAGGGTGTGGCCAGGGTTTGTTTGGGGGAGGGGCTGGTGATGCTGGGGTCCTCTATGTGCAGTTCCTTCAGGAGTGGGTCTCACTGGTCTGGGAGGGGGTCTCGCTGGTCTGGGAGGGTGTCTCGCTGGCCTGGGTGGGGGTCTCGCTGGCCTGAGAGGGGGTTTTGCAGGCCTAGGAGGGTGTCTCGCTGGTCAGGGCTGGGTGTCCGTTGCTCTGTTACTCCTGTGTGAGGTGCTGGGGCTACGGTTGAGGGTGGCGTCCTTCAGGATCCTGGCAAAAGTTGAGATTGCTGCCTTGTAGAGGTGGACCTGGTTGTAAAGGCTGTTCAAGTCCAGGGTGGAGGGCCAGGTAGACATTAGGTTTTGAGGCACAATCTCACGAAATGCTTGCATTCACCCGCTGTGTGGTGGCAGGTAGAAAGTATTTTCCTGGTAGCAGGGTGGAGACAACCACTTGACTGCTCTTTCTTTCCTGTTGGGCCCTCAGGTTGTATGTGACCATGTGAATAAGGATTTGGATGGGAGACCCTAGTCTGTCCTCTGACAACAGCTCCAGGGCATGCCTATGGGTTGGGAATCAGAGTTTAGCCACTTTGTGTTTGGCAAAAAGTTTATTCTCTTGAATGTATTTGCTATTTGAGTCAATGAGGAGCACCATCTCTGGCCTTTGTGTGTCCTTAGTGGATGGGTGGGGGTTGTCAAGAGAGCTACCA
>NC_034187.2:87503217-87570562 GCF_002021735.2 Oncorhynchus kisutch
ACCACACTGCACACTGCCCTAACCCATCTGGACAAGAGGAATACCTATGTGAGAATGCTGTTCATCGACTACAGCTCAGCATTTAACACTATAGTACCATCCAGACCCTGGGTCTCGACCCCGCCCTGTGCAACTGGGTACTGGACTTCCTGACGGGCCACCCCCAGGTGGTGAGGGTAGGTAACAACATCTCCACCGCGCTGATCTTCAACACTGGGGCCCCACAAGGGTGTTTTCTGAGCCCTCTCCTGTACTCCCAGGTCACCCACGACTGTGTGGCCACGCACGCCTCCAACTCAATCATCAAGTTTGCAGACGACACTACAGTGGTAGGCTTGATTACCAACAACGACGAAACGGCCTACAGGGAGGAGGTGAGGGCCCTCGGATTGTGGTGTCAGGAAAATAACCTCACACTCAACGTCAACAAAACTAAGGAGATGATTGTGGACTTCAGGAAACAGCAGAGGGAACACCCCCCTATCCACATCGATGGGACAGTAGTGGAGAGGGTAGTAAGTTTTAAGTTCCTCGGCGTACACATCACAGACAAACTGAATTGGTCCACCCACACAGACAGCATCGTGAAGAAGGCGCAGCAGCGCCTCTTCAACCTCAGGAGGCTGAAGAAATTCGGCTTTTCACCAAAAGCACTCACAAACTTCTACAGATGCACAATCGAGAGCATCCTGTCGGTCTGTCTCACCACCTTGTACGGCAACTGCTCCGTCCACAACCGTAAGGCTCTCCAGAGGGTAGTGAGGTCTGCACAACGCATCACCGGGGGCAAACTACCTGCCCTCCAGGACACCTACACCACCCGATGTTACAGGAAGGCCATAAAGATCATCAAGGACATCAACCACCCGAGCCACTGCCTGTTCACCCCGCTATCATCCAGAAGGCGAGGTCAGTACAGGTGCATCAAAGCTGGGACCGAGAGACTGAAAAACAGCTTCTATCTCAAGGCCATCAGACTGTTAAACAGCCACCACTAACATTGAGTGGCTGCTGCCAACACACTGACTCAACTCCAACCACTTTAATAATGGGAATTGATGGGAAATGATGTAAAATATATCACTAGCCACTTTAAACAATGCTACCTAATATAATGTTTACATACCCTACATTATTCATCTCATATGTATACATATATACTGTACTCTATATCATCTACTGCATCTTTATGTAATACATGTATCACTAGCCACTTTAACTATGCCACTTTGTTTACATACTCATCTCATATGTATATACTGCACTCAATACCATCTACTGTATCTTGCCTATGCGGCTCTGTACCATCACTCATTCATATATCCTTATGTACATATTCTTTATCCCCTTACACTTGTGTGTATAAGGTAGTAGTTTTGGAATTGTTAGCTAGATTACTTGTTGGTTACTACTGCATTGTCGGAACTAGAAGCACAAGCATTTCGCTACACTCGCATTAACATCTGCTAACCATGTGTACGTGACAAATACAATTTGATTTGATTTGATTTGAAATGTCTAAAACATCTCTTATCAGAAACAAGTTATCAACGATAGAGTGATCAGGTACACAGTAGGACTGGTCCTTGTGGATCAACAATCCCAGATACTCTTTCAACCTCTTTGAGAGACATTTAGAAACAACTTTGTATTCTGCACACAGCAAAGCAACAGGTCTCCAATTTTTATGAGCCAAATCCCCCTTTTTTGGCAACAGTGACGTTGACAGGATACAGGAAGAGAACCCTCATGAAAAGATTCACACACCACTTCATAAAAATCCTCCCCAATAGACCCCCAAAAGTGCTTAGAAAACTCAGATGGTAAACCATCGATGCCAGGGGCTCGGCCTGTTGAGAGCTGCATAACTGCTGTGGACAGCTCCTGCAGTGTAATGTCAGCGTCCAATGTGACTCTCTGCTCAGGTCCCAATTGAGGAAGACCGTGTAACAACTGTTCAGTACACAGAGAGTCACAATCCTCCGGCTTATAAAGGACGAGTAGAAATCCACGGCATGTTGACGCATTTCACTGTCCTAGTGGTCACCTTCCCATCAGGGAGACGAAGGCAGACCATCTGTTTACATTACACTGTCCTAGTGGTCACCTTCCCATCAGGGAGACGAAGGCAGACCATCTGTTTACGTTACACTGTCCTAGTGGTCACCTTCCCATCAGGGAGACGAAGGCAGACCATCTGTTTACGTTACACTGTCCTAGTGGTCACCTTCCCATCAGGGAGACGAAGGCAGACCATCTGTTTACGTTACACTGTCCTAGTGGTCACCTTCCCACCAGGGAGACGAAGGCAGACCATCTGTTTACGTTACACTGTCCTAGTGGTCACTTTCCCATCAGGGAGACGAAGGCAGACCATCTGTTTACGTTACACTGTCCTAGTGGTCACCTTCCCATCAGGGAGACGAAGGCAGACCATCTGTTTACGTTACACTGTCCTAGTGGTCACCTTCCCATCAGGGAGACGAAGGCAGACCATCTGTTGACGTTACACTGTCCTAGTGGTCACCTTCCCATCAGGGAGACGAAGGCAGACCATCTGTTGACGTTACACTGTCCTAGTGGTCACCTTCCCATCAGGGAGACGAAGGCAGACCATCTGTTTACGTTACACTGTCCTAGTGGTCACCTTCCCATCAGGGAGACGAAGGCAGACCATCTGTTGACGTTACACTGTCCTAGTGGTCACCTGCCCATCAGGGAGACGAAGGCAGACCATCTGTTTACGTTACACTGTCCTAGTGGTCACCTTCCCATCAGGGAGACGAAGGCAGACCATCTGTTGACGTTACACTGTCCTAGTGGTCACCTTCCCATCAGGGAGACGAAGGCAGACCATCTGTTGACGTTACACTGTCCTAGTGGTCACCTTCCCATCAGGGAGACGAAGGCAGACCATCTGTTTACGTTACACTGTCATAGTGGTCACCTTCCCATCAGGGAGACGAAGGCAGACCATCTGTTTACGTTGCAATGTCGACTGTCCGAGGTTATTTTTTTAAACGCTAGGAGCATCCATATCCTTGAGGGAAGCAAAATGAGACCTAATCAAGGCACCCTTCACTCTTTCATGCAGAAACGACCTCAGTTCATGTCTCTTGTCCTGTAAGTTCATGACCAGGGTCGTTCCGGTTGAGCAGCTTAAATTCAAAATAACTTGATGTCCTGTTCAAGGGCCTTGATAGTCTCTTTAACTTCAATTTGAGACAGAGCAGTATACTGTTGACAAAATAATCGTATTTGGGCCTTTGGTTATGAGGACAGGGAACAGTGCACAGCCTCGGTTCTGACCCGGAGGACAGGGAACAGTGCACAGCCTTGGTTCTGACCCGGAGGACAGGGAACAGTGCACAGCCTCGGTTCTGACCCGGAGGACAGGGAACAGTGCACAGCCTCGGTTCTGACCCGGAGGACAGGGAACAGTGCACAGCCTCGGTTATGACCCGGAGGACAGGGAACAGTGCACATCCTCGGTTCTGACCCGGAGGACAGGGAACAGTGCATATCCTCGGTTCTGACCTGGAGGACAGGGAACAGTGCACAGCCTCGGTTCTGACCCGGAGGACAGAGAACAGTGCACAGCCTCGGTTCTGACCCGGAGGACAGGGAACAGTGCACATCCCTGTTTTAAACCCATTGGCAGTGTGCGTGTGAAACTCCGTACAACTTTTTTGTGATGTGTTCGATGCAGTTTAAGAAAAGTGTTTGACTCGGCAATAATGCCGTATTGATGGTTGTGTCGGCTGGGAAAGGGCTTATCAACTTTAAAGAGAGAATTTTAGTCCATGGAGAACAAGAGCACCTCCTCCCAGCTGCCCACTGCACTGAGGCTAGGTAACACGGTCACCACTGATAAATCCATGATTATCGAAAACTTCAATAAGCATTTCTCAACGGCTGGCCATGCCTTCCGCCTGGCTACTTCAACCTCGGCCAACAGCTCCGCCCCCCCGCAGCTCCTCGCCCAAGCCTCTCCAGGTTCTCCTTTACCCAAATCCAGATAGCAGATGTTCTGAAAGAGCTGCAAAACCTGGACCCGTACAAATCAGCTGGGCTTGACAATCTGGACCCTCTATTTCTGAAACTATCTTCCACCATTGTCGCAAACCCTATTACCAGCCTGTTCAACCTCTCTTTCATATCGTCTGAGATCCCCAAGGATTGGAAAGCTGCCGCAGTCATCCCCCTCTTCAAAGGGGGAGACACCCTGGACCCAAACTGTTACAGACCTATATCCATCCTGCCCTGCCTATCTAAGGTCTTCGAAAGCCAAGTCAACAAACAGGTCACTGACCATCTCGAATCCCACCGTACCTTCTCCGCTGTGCAATCTGGTTTCCGAGCCGGTCATGGGTGCACCTCAGCCACACTCAAGGTACTCAACGATATCATAACCGCCATCGATAAAAGACAGTACTGTGCAGCCGTCTTCATCGACCTTGCCAAGGCTTTCGACTCTGTCAATCACCATATTCTTATCGGCAGATTCAGGAGCCTCGGTTTTTCGGATGACTGCCTTGCCTGGTTCACCAATTACTTTGCAGACAGAGTTCAGTGTGTCAAATCGGAGGGCATGCTGTCCGGTCCTCTGGCAGTCCGGTCCTCTGGCAGCACCTTATACCACCCACCACTGAGACTTGTATGCTCTAGTCGGCTGGCCCTCGCTACATATTCGTCGCCAGACGAATAAAGCTCCGCCTTATCTCAGCTCACTGGTCACAATGGCAACACCCATCCGTAGCACGCGCTCCAGCAGGTGTATCTCACTGATCATCCCTAAAGCCAACACCTCATTTGGCCGCCTTTCGTTCCAGTACTCTGCTGCCTGTGACTGGAACGAATTGCAAAAATCGCTGAAGTTGGAGACTTTTATCTCCCTCACCAACTTCAAAAATCAGCTATCTGAGCAGCTAACCGATCGCTGCAGCTGTACATAGTCTATTGGTAAATAGCCCACCCTTCTTCACCTACCTCATCCCCATACTGTTTTTATTTATTTACTTTTCTGCTCTTTTGCACACCAATATCTCTACCTGTACATGACCATCTGATCATTCATCACTCCAGTGTTAATCTGCAAAATTGTAATTATTTGCCTACCTCCTCATGCCTTTTGCACACATTGTATATAGACTCCCCCTTTGTTTTCTACTGTGTTATTGACTTGTTAATTGTTTACTCCATGTGTAACTCTTTGTTGTCTGCTCACACTGCTATGCTTTATCTTGGCCAGGTCGCAGTTGCAAATGAGAACTTGTTCTCAACTAGCCTACCTGGTTAAATAAAGGTGTTCTCAACTAGCCTACCTGGTTAAATAAAGGTGAAATAAATAAATAAATAAAATAAAAAAGCGCTGTCACTGCTCTTACTGTTATTAAGTAAGTTTGTGTCTCTTACGATAGGTAGGTAGGTTTTCGGTTTCTGCCAAGTCAGCGCCCGAGCTAATGAGTCACCACCTCCCCAGAGATATCCAAAGCTGTCTTTCAGAGGTGCTATTTTTGTAAGAGAGTCTTCACGTGTGTACTTTTGAAAAGTGTATTATCGCCAGTGTGCTCGTTCAGCCACGCCCGTTGCTGACATAAAGTCGAGCACACGGCCGTGCAATCTCCATAGACAAACAACGGCAGTAGAATGGCCTTCATGGAGAGCTCAGTGATTTTCAACGTGGCCACCTTTCCAACAAGTCAATTTGTCAAATTTCTGCACTGCTAGAGCTGTTATTGTGAAGTGGAAACAGCTAGGAGCAACAACGGCTCAGCCGCGAAGTGGTAGGCCACACACACTCACAGAACGGGACCGCCGAGGGCTGAAGAGCGTAGCTCATAAACATCGTCTGTCCTCACTGCCAAGTTTCAAACTGCCTCTGGAAGCCACTTCAGCACAATAACTGTTAGTCTGGAGCTTCATGAAATGGGTTTCCGTGGCCAAGCGGCAGCACACAAGCCTAAGATCACCATGTGCAATGCCAAGCATCGGCTGGAGTGGTGTAAAGCTCACTACCATTGGACTGTGGAGCAGTGGAGTGATGAATCACTCTTCACCGTCTGGCAGTCCAACGGACAAATCTGGGTTTGGCAGACGCCAGGAGAATGCTATCTGCCTCAATGCATAGTGACCACTGTAAAGTTTGGTGGAGGAGGAATAGTGGTCTGCGGCTGTTTTTCATGGTTCTGGCTAGTTCCCTTACTTCCAGTGAAAGGAAATCTTAACGTTACAGCATACAATGACATTCTAGACGCTTCTGTGCTTCTTTGCGGCAACAATTTGGGGAAGGCCCTTTCCTGTTTCAGCAAGGCAATGCCCCTGTGTACAAAGTGAGGTACTCTACTATACTCTACTCACCTCTTCTCTTCTCTTTCCTCCTTTCTCCTCCACTCTCCCTCTCTCTCCCTCTCTCTGCCTCTCCCTCTTCTCTCCTCTTCTCTCCTCTACCATCCTCCTCCTTTCTCCTCTACTCTACTCTCTCCTCTTTTCTCCTCTACTCCTTTCCTCTACTCCTTTCCTCTACTCCTCTCCTCTACTCCTCTCCTCTACTCCTCTCCTCTACTCCTCTCCTCTACTCCTCTCCTCTACTCCTCTCCTCTCCTCTACTCCTCTCCTCTACTCCTCTCCTCTACTCCCCTCCTCTACTCCCCTCCTCTCCCTTGCTCCTCTGTCAGATTACTTTTCCACAAGGTTTATCTGGAATGTGCATTTTCTACATCATTGTTCCCACTTAGCCCCTCACTACCGTCATTAATCCTCATCATAGTGGCCATTCTCACATGTGCCAGACCATTAAACAGCACTTGGAAAACTAGACTCTATACCCTTAAACAAATCATTATAAAACTAGTATGCAGTGCCTTCGGAAATTATTCAGGCCCCTTGAATCTTTCCACACAATGTTACGTCACAGCCTCATTGTAAAATTGATTAAAAATATATCTACGGTAATCCCCAGCAATCTACATACAATACCCCACAATGACAATGAATGCCAAGCGTCACATCTGGAGGAAATACTGGAACCATCCTTACAGTGAAGCCAAACGACACCTAAAGGGCTCTCAGACCATGAGAAACAAGATTTTGTGGCCTGAATGCCAAGCGTCACTTCTGGAGGAAACCTGGCACCATCCCTATTGTGAAGCATGGTGGTGGCAGCATCATGTCTGGAGGAAACCTGGCACCATCCTTACGGTGAAGCATGGTGGTGGCAGCATCATGTCTGGAGGAAACCTGGCACCATCCCTACGGTGAAGCATGGTGGTGGCAGCATCAAGCTGTGGGGATGTTCCACTGGACCCCCCTATACATGTATATTATATATGTGGTGTTCTGGTCCACTGGACACCCAATACATTTATGTTATATATGTGGTGTTCTGGTCTGGACCCCCTATACATTTATGTTATATATGTGGTGTTCTGGTCTGGACCCCCCTATACATTTATGTTATATATGTGGTGTTCCGGTCTACTGGACCCCCCTATACATTTATTTTTCCTGGGGCTGGTTGCCAATCAGCAACCAGCCCCAGGACCAGCCCGTCAGAAACAAGCCCCAGGACCAGCCCGTCAGAAACAAGCCCCAGGACCAGCCCGTCAGCAACCAGCCCCTGGACCAGCCCATCAGCAACCAGCCCCAGGACCAGCCCATCAGCAACAAGCCCATCAGCAACCAGCCCATCAGCAACCAGCCCATCAGCAACCAGCCCCAGGACCAGCCCATCAGCAACCAGCCCCAGGACCAGCCCATCAGCAACCAGCCCCAGGACCAGGACCAGGACCAGCCCATCAGCAACCAGCCCCAGGACCAGCCCCAGGACCAGCCCATCAGCAACCAGCCCCAGGACCAGCCCGTCAGAAACAAGCCCCAGGACCAGCCCATCAGCAACAAGCCCATCAGCAACCAGCCCATCAGCAACCAGCCCCAGGACCAGCCCATCAGCAACAAGCCCATCAGCAACCAGCCCATCAGCAACCAGCCCATCAAAACCAGCCCCAGGACCAGCCCATCAGCAACCAGCCCATCAGCAACAAGCCCCAGGACCAGCCCATCAGCAACCAGCCCCAGGACCAGCCCATCAGCAACCAGCCCCAGGACCAGCCCCAGGACCAGCCCATCAGCAACCAGCCCCAGGACCAGCCCATCAGCAACCAGCCCCAGGACCAGCCCGTCAGCAACCAGCCCCAGGACCAGCCCGTCAGCAACCAGCCCATCAGCAACCAGCCCAGGACCAGCCCATCAGCAACCAGCCCCAGGACCAGGACCAGGACCAGCCCATCAGCAACCAGCCCCAGGACCAGCCCCAGGACCAGCCCATCAGCAACCAGCCCCAGGACCAGCCCATCAGCAACCATTCCCAGGACCAGCCCCAGGACCAGCCCGTCAGCAACCAGCCCCAGGACCAGCCCGTCAGCAACCAGCCCCTGGACCAGCCCATCAGCAACCAGCCCATCAGCAACAAGCCCATCAGCAACCAGCCCATGAGCAACCAGCCCATCAGCAACCAGCCCCAGGACCAGCCCATCAGCAACAAGCCCCAGGACCAGCCCGTCAGCAACCAGCCCCTGGACCAGCCCATCAGCAACAAGCCCCAGGACCAGCCCATCAGCAACAAGCCCATCAGCAACCAGCCCATCAGCAACCAGCCCATCAGCAACCAGCCCCAGGACCAGCCCGTCAGCAACAAGCCCATCAGCAACCAGCCCCAGGACCAGCCCATCAGCAACAAGCCCATCAGCAACAAGCCCATCAGCAACCAGCCCATCAGCAACCAGCCCCAGGACCAGCCCGTCAGCAACCAGCCCCTGGACCAGCCCATCAGCAACCAGCCCCAGGACCAGCCCATCAGCAACAAGCCCATCAGCAACCAGCCCATCAGCAACCAGCCCATCAGCAACCAGCCCCAGGACCAGCCCGTCAGCAACAAGCCCATCAGCAACCAGCCCCAGGACCAGCCCATCAGCAACAAGCCCATCAGCAACAAGCCCATCAGCAACCAGCCCATCAGCAACCAGCCCATCAGCAACAAGCCCTAGGACCGGCCCATCAGCAACCATTCCCAGGACCAGCCCATCAGCAACCAGCCCCAGGACCAGCCCATCAGCAACCAGCCCCAGGACCAGGACCAGCCCATCAGCAACCAGCCCCAGGACCAGCCCCAGGACCAGCCCATCAGCAACCAGCCCCAGGACCAGCCCATCAGCAACCAGCCCCAGGACCAGCCCCAGG
Organism: Oncorhynchus kisutch; assembly: GCF_002021735.2. Classification (NCBI taxonomy): domain Eukaryota; kingdom Metazoa; phylum Chordata; class Actinopteri; order Salmoniformes; family Salmonidae; genus Oncorhynchus; species Oncorhynchus kisutch. Next base: position 87,512,455 of record NC_034187.2, read on the forward strand.
ACCAGCCCCAGGACCAGCCCGTCAGCAACCAGCCCCAGGACCAGCCCATCAGCAACCAGCCCCTGGACCAGCCCATCAGCAACCAGCCCATCAGCAACCAGCCACAGGACCAGCCCATCAGCAACAAGCCCCAGGACCAGCCCGTCAGCAACCAGCCCATCAGCAACCAGCCCATCAGCAACCAGCCCCTGGACCAGCCCATCGGCAACCAGCCCCAGGACCAGCCCATCAGCAACAAGCCCATCAGCAACCAGCCCATCAGCAACCAGCCCATCAGCAACCAGCCCATCAGCAACCAGCCCCAGGACCATCCCGTCAGCAACAAGCCCATCAGCAACCAGCCCCAGGACCAGCCCATCAGCAACAAGCCCATCAGCAACAAGCCCATCAGCAACCAGCCCATCAGCAACCAGCCCCAGGACCAGCCCGTCAGCATCAAGCCCATCAGCAACCAGCCCCAGGACCAGCCCATCAGCAACAAGCCCATCAGCAACAAGCCCATCAGCAACCAGCCCATCAGCAACCAGCCCATCAGCAACCAGCCCCAGGACCAGCCCATCAGCAACAAGCCCTAGGACCAGCCCATCAGCAACCATTCCCAGGACCAGCCCATCAGCAACCAGCCCCAGGACCAGCCCATCATCAACCAGCCCATCAGCAACCAGCCCCAGGACCAGCCCGTCAGCAACCAGCCCCTGGACCAGCCCATCAGCAACCAGCCCCAGGACCAGCCCATCAGCAACAAGCCCATCAGCAACCAGCCCATCAGCAACCAGCCCATCAGCAACAAGCCCTAGGACCAGCCCATCAGCAACCATTCCCAGGACCAGCCCATCAGCAACCAGCCCCAGGACCAGCCCATCAGCAACAAGCCCTAGGACCAGCCCATCAGCAACCATCCCCAGGACCAGCCCATCAGCAACCAGCCCCAGGACCAGCCCGTCAGCAACCATCCCCAGGACCAGCCCATCAGCAACCAGCCTCAGGACTAGCCCGCAGGACCAGCCCATCAGCAACCAGCCCATCAGCAACCATCCCCAGGACCAGCCCATCAGCAACCAGCCCCAGGACCAGCCCATCAGCGACCAGGACCAGCCCATCAGCAACCAGCCCCAGGACCAGGACCAGGACCAGCCCATCAGCAACCATTCCCAGGACCAGCCCCAGGACCAGCCCGTCAGCAACCAGCCCCAGGACCAGACCGTCAGCAACCAGCCCCTGGACCAGCCCATCAGCAACCAGCCCATCAGCAACCAATCAGTGAGAAAATGGCCATTCTTGAACATGGGGTTCATGTATGAACATGGGGTTCATGTTCAAGAATGGCCTTTTTCTCACTCACTTTATGTTATTTGAAAATGAAATAATCTCCAAAATATCGTTTTTTTTTTTTTTAAACAAAGCGATGATTATTATTCTGTTACTAATTTGTAAATAAAGACAGTTTGTTATTTTGAATTATTGTTATTATGTTTTTAGAGGGAGAGAAAACAAACTAATACGGTCACCTCATGGGTCTCCTTGTCGCAGTCGGGTATTGAACCAGCATCTGTAGTATTTTAGACTGCTGAGTCACTCGGGCGCTGTACAACGTGACCGGTCGGGTGTAGGCTACAATACTGCAGTAAGAACAAAATAATCCTAACATTTCCACACCCTAATTGTAGTCCAAGTTTCTCTTAGAATAAAAACCTTAGTGTAACAACAGTTTTAGTAAGTAATACTGAAGTCGTACACAATTATCAGTTTCTGATAGGTTTATGTCCCCCATTCATTTTCAGTTAGAGACAGTAGGACCCAAAAGCATAATCGGTGCTCTAACTCCCCCTGGTGGTGGTCTGGGGCAATGAAGTAGTGATGCAGGGTACCGTTCTAAATCACAAATTACCCCTAAACTTTCAGTTGATCAACCACCGTAGTCTGTGTTTTACTTTTCTATTATTTCTCTATTTTCTTTCTCTCTACATTGATGGAAAGGGCCCATCAGTAAGCATTTCACTGTTAGTCTACACCTGTTGATTACGAAGCATGTGACAAATACAAGTTGATTTTGTGTTTAGAGGCCTTTGAGGAAGCGCCAGCCTGCTCTGATGCCCTTATCACTCACTCACTCGTACTCTGACACACCAGACACACACACAGCCAGCCAGCCAGCTCCGATCCCCCTAAGATCCACCTCAGTGAGCACTTGATCCAGGCTCAGCCAGACAGTACCACGGCTGCTGCTGGTCCAGTTGACTGTGTGTGTGTGTGTGTTTGTGTGTGTGTGTGTGTTTTGACCCAGTTTCTCACTCTGAGGGAGATGTAGCTGGGGAAGTCTATCTCTCTCTCTCTCTCTCTCTCTCTCTCTCTCTCTGATAAACACATCACATCCACATCCATCCATTTCCATGCCGCAGTATTCTAAGAACCTACTATGGTAACACTGCAGCAGTGAAAAGTAAAGGAAAGGGGCTTTTGTTTCTTTCAGAGAGAGAGAGAGAGAGAGAGAGAGAGAGAGAGAGAGACAGAGAGAGAGAGAGAGAGAGAGATGAACACTGTTTTCCCAGAAGAATGGCTCCACTAGACCTGTTTGTTCCAGTTTGTGATTCAGGGTCCTGTGTTTATGGTAGCTGATCTTATGAAACCCCCATCCTGATAAGCCTTCAGGCTAACTGCCAATTACTTTATTTAACACCCCCCCCCCCCCCCCCCCACCCCCAACCCCCCCTCCCCCAGTAGTTGTGTATCGAGCCAATTAATTTAGTTCTTACTAACGTGGTTGAAACGTTGTTGCATTAGATATACCTTTGATGTTAAATGATTTTTTTTAAACGTGCTATTGGCAAAATACTGGGCTGGGTATAGATCATTAATTTAAAAGTCCAAAAATGATATAATCCCAAATATTCACATGAATTGAAAAAAGACAACCTACATTTGGAGCTTGTTCTACCTAGCAGTTTGTTGGGTGGGGTTGGAGATTGTTCTACCTGGCTGTTTGTTGGGTGGGGTTGGAGATTGTTCTACCTGGCTGTTTGTTGGGTGGGGTTGGAGATTGGTTCTACCTAGCAGTTTGTTGGGTGGGGTTGGAGATTGTTCTACCTAGCAGTTTGTTGGGTGGGGTTGGAGATTGTTCTACCTAGCAGTTTGTTGGGTGGGATTGGAGATTGTTCTACCTAGCGGTTTGGTGGGTGTGGTTGGAGATTGTTCTACCTAGCGGTTTGTTGGGTGGGATTGGAGATTGTTCTACCTAGCAGTTTGTTGGGTGGGGTTGGAGATTGTTCTAACAAGCAGTTTGTTGGGTGGGGTTGGAGATTGTTCTACCTGGCTGTTTGTTGGGTGGGGTTAGAGATTGTTCTACCTGGCTGTTTGTTGGGTGGGGTTAGAGATTGTTCTACCTGGCTGTTTGTTGGGTGGGGTTAGAGATTGTTCTACCTGGCTGTTTGTTGGGTGGGGTTAGAGATTGTTCTACCTGGCAGTTTGTTGGGTGGGGTTAGAGATTGTTCTACCTGGCAGTTTGTTGGGTGGGGTTAGAGATTGTTCTACCTGGCTGTTTGTTGGGTGGGGTTAGAGATTGTTCTACCTGGCTGTTTGTTGGGTGGGGTTAGAGATTGTTCTACCTGGCTGTTTGTTGGGTGGGGTTGGAGATTGTTCTACCTGGCTGTTTGTTGGGTGGGGTTAGAGATTGTTCTACCTGGCTGTTTGTTGGGTGGGGTTAGAGATTGTTCTACCTGGCTGTTTGTTGGGTGGGGTTGGAGATTGTTCTATCTGGCAGAGCAGTCAGAGTGCCACACACTGAGTTGTTGTTCATGTTGTTGTTGATATTGTTGTTGTTAATGTTGTTATTGTTAATGTTGTTGTTGTTAATGTTGTTATTGTTAATGTTGTTGTTGTTAATGTTGTTGTTGTTAATGTTGTTGTTGTTAATGTTGTTATTGTTAATGTTGTTAATGTTGTTGTTGTTAATGTTGTTATTGTTAATGTTGTTGTTGTTAATGTTGTTGATGTTGTTTTTCTGCTGTTAATGTTTTTGTTATTGTTAATATTGTTATTGTTGTTGATGTTGTTGTTGTTGTTAATATAGCTGTTGTTGTTAATATAGCTGTTGCTAATGTTGCTGTTGCTAATGTTGCTGTTGCTAATGTTGCTGTTGTTAATGTTGCTGTTGCTAATGTTGCTGTTGCTAATGTTGCTGGTGCTAATGTTGTTGTTGTTAATGTTGCTGTTGCTAATGTTGCTGGTGCTAATGTTGCTGTTGCTAATGTTGTTGTTGCTAATGTTGCTGTTGCTAATGTTGCTGGTGCTAATGTTGTTGTTAATGTTGCTGTTGCTAATGTTGCTGGTGCTAATGTTGCTGTTGCTAATGTTGCTGTTGTTAATGTGGTTGTTATTGTTGTTGATGTTGCTGTTGTTGTTAATGTTGTTGTTGTTGTTGCAGACACATCGATGGCTCTGAACGAACTTTATTTAACTCTCTGCAAACTGGAAACGATTTATCCGGAGGCTGCATTCATTGTAGCTGGGGATTTTAACAAGGCTAATCTGAAAACAAGACTCCCTAAATTTTATCAGCATATCGATTGCGCAACCAGGGGTGGAAAGACCCTGGATCATTGTTACTCTAACTTCCGCGACGCATATAAGGCCCTGCCCCGCCCCCCTTTCGGAAAAGCTGACCACGACTCCATTTTGTTGATCCCTGCCTACAGACAGAAACTAAAACAAGAGGCTCCCACGCTGAGGTCTGTCCAACGCTGGTCCGACCAAGCTGACTCCACACTCCAAGACTGCTTCCATCACGTGGACTGGGAGATGTTCCGTATTGCGTCAGACAACAACATTGACGAATACGCTGATTCGGTGTGCGAGTTCATTAGAACGTGCGTTGAAGATGTCGTTCCCATAGCAACGATTAAAACATTCCCTAACCAGAAACCTTGGATTGATGGCAGCATTCGTGTGAAACTGAAGGCACGAACCACTGCTTTTAATCAGGGCAAGGTGTCTGGTAACATGGCTGAATACAAACAGTGCAGCTATTCCCTCCGCAAGGCTATCAACAAGCTAAGCGCCAGTACAGAGACAAAGTAGAATCTCAATTCAACGGCTCAGACACAAGAGGCATTTGGCAGGGTCTACAGTCAATCACGGACTACAGGAAGAAACCCAGCCCAGTCACGGACCAGGATGTCTTGCTCCCAGGCAGACTAAATAACTTTTTTGCCCGCTTTGAGGACAATACAGTGCCACTGACACGGCCTGCAACGAAAACATGCGGTCTCTCCTTCACTGCAGCCGAAGTGAGTAAGATATTTAAACGTGCTAACCCTCGCAAGGCTGCAGGCCCAGACGGCATCCCCAGCCGCGCCCTCAGAGCATGCGCAGACCAGCTGGCCGGTGTGTTTACGGACATATTCAATCAATCCCTATACCAGTCTGCTGTTCCCACATGCTTCAAGAGGGCCACCATTGTTCCTGTTCCCAAGAAAGCTAAGGTAACTGAGCTAAACGACTACCGCCCCGTAGCACTCACATCCGTCATCATGAAGTGCTTTGAGAGACTAGTCAAGGACCATATCACCTCCACCCTACCTGACACCCTAGACCCACTCCAATTTGCTTACCGCCCAAATAGGTCCACAGACGATGCAATCTCAACCACACTGCACACTGCCCTAACCCATCTGGACAAGAGGAATACCTATGTGAGAATGCTGTTCATCGACTACAGCTCGCCATTCAACACCATAGTACCCTCCAAGCTCGTCATCAAGCTCGAGACCCTGGGTCTCGACCCCGCCCTGTGCAACTGGGTTCTGGACTTCCTGACGGGCCGCCCCCAGGTGGTGAGGGTAGGCAACAACATCTCCTCCCCGCTGATCCTCAACACTGGGGCCCCACAAGGGTGCGTTCTGAGCCCTCTCCTGTACTCCCTGTTCACCCACGACTGCGTGGCCATGCACGCCTCCAACTCAATCATCAAGTTTGCGGACGACACAACAGTGGTAGGCTTGATTACCAACAACGACGAGACGGCCTACAGGGAGGAGGTGAGGGCCCTCGGAGTGTGGTGTCAGGAAAATAACCTCACACTCAACGTCAACAAAACTAAGGAGATGATTGTGGACTTGTGCACAATCGAGAGCATCCTGTCGGTCTGTATCACCGCCTGGTATGGCAACTGCACCGCCCTCAACCATAAGGCTCTCCAGAGGGTAGTGAGGTCTGCTAAACACATCACCGGGGGCAAACTACCTGCCCTCCAGGACACCTACACCACCCGATGCTACAGGAAGGCCATAAAGATCATCAAGGACATCAACCACCCGAGCCACTGCCTGTTCACCCCGCTGTCATCCAGAAGGCGAGGTCAGTACAGGTGCATCAAAGCTGGGACCGAGAGACTGAAAAACAGCTTCTATCTCAAGGCCATCAGACTGTTAAACAGCCACCACTAACATTGAGTGGCTACTGCCAACACACTGTCAATGACACTGACTCTACTCCAGCCACTTTAATAATGGGAATTGATGGGAAATGATGTAAATATATCACTAGCCACTTTAAACAATGCTACCTTATATAATGTTACTTACCCTACATTATTAATCTCATATGCATACGTATATACTGTACTCTATATCATCGACTGCATCCTTATGTAATACATGTATCACTAGCCACTTTAACTATGCCACTTGGTTTACATACTCATCTCATATGTATATACTGTACTCGATATCATCTACTGTATCTTGCCTATGCTGCTCTGTACCATCACTCATTCATATATCCTTATGTACATATTCTTTATCCCTTTACACTGTGTATAAGACAGTAGTTTTTTGGGGGAATTGTTAGTTAGATCAAATTTAAATCAAATCAAATGTATTTATATAGCCCTTCGTACATCAGCTGATATCTCAAAGTGCTGTACAGAAACCCAGCCTAAAACCCCAAACAGCAAGCAATGCAGGTGTAGAAGCACGGTGGCTAGGAAAAACTCCCTAGAAAGGCCAATACCTGGGAAGAAACCTAGAGAGGAACCAGGCTATGTGGGGTGGCCAGTCCTCTTCTGGCTGTGCCGGGTGGAGATTATAACAGAACATGGTCAAGATGTTCAATGTTCATAAATGACCAGCATGGTCGAATAATAATAAGGCAGAACAGTTGAAACTAGAGCAGCAGCACAGTCAGGTGGAAGTTGAAACTGGAGCAGCAGCATGGCCAGGTAGACTGGGGACAGCAAGGAGTCATCATGTCAGGTAGTCCTGGGGCATGGTCCTAGGGCTCAGGTCAGTTGAATTACTTGTTGGTTATTACTGCATTGTCGGAACTAGGAGCACAAGCATTTCGCTACATTCGCATTAACATCTGCTAACCATGTGTATGTGACAAATAAAATTTGATTTGATTTGATTTGATTTGATGTTGTTAAGTCTCTCTGTGCTGTTCGGTCCGTAGATCACTCTACTTTTGGCCCTCTCCCTCTCCCACTGCTACTGCCCTGCGGGGTGGTTGTGTTTGTGTGTACCTCCTCTGGCTCAGGCCGAGACCCTTTTCCCCTTGGTTTGAAGCCCAGGACTCCTGGCCAAGACAAAAGGTATTTTGGGACTTTCTACACTATGAATTGTTCCTCCTCTCCTCTCCTCTCCTCTCCTCTCCTCTCCTCTCCTCTCCTCTCCTCTCCTCTCCTCTCCTCTCCTCTCCTCTCCTCTCCTCTCCTCTCCTCTCCTCTCCTCTCCTCTCCTCTCCTCTCCTCTCCTCTCCTCTCCTTTCCTCTCCTCTCCTTTCCTCTCCTCTTCTCTCCTCCCTCTTTTCTCTCATTCTTCTTGCTCTGTCTCCTTTCCTCTCCTCCCTCTCTCCTCTCCTTGCCGCTCCTCCCACTCTCCCCTCCTTGCCTCTCCTCCCATTCTTCTCTCCTCTCTTCTCCCCCCACTCTTCTCTCCTTCTTCTCCTCCCACTCTTTTCTCCTTTCCTCTCCTCCCTCTTCTCTCCTTTCCTCTCCTCCCACTCTTCTCTCCTTTCCTCTCCTCCCACTCTTCTCTCCTTTCCTCTCCTCCCACTCTTCTCTCCTTTCCTCTCCTCCCACTCTTCTCTCCTTTCCTCTCCTCCCACTCTTCTCTCCTCCTTCTCGCTCTGTCTTCTCTCTCCCATTGACACATACTGTCTCCTGCTCAGTCATGCTTGGAGAACAACAAACACACACACTCCTTGCTCAGTCAGGGAGAGTACACCTGGTGCCAGTAGAAACAGAGTATGAAGAGAGAGGAAACAGCTTCAAGACAAGCCTGACTGGTTTTCCACTCTCCAGGTTTTTACCTACCAGTCTCTGCTCTACCCGGAGTTAGGAGGTGAGATTGGCGGGTGAGAGGAGAGGAGAGGTGGAGAGGGCAGTGGAGTGGAGGAGACCTGTAGTGACTTGTTGAGACCTGTAGAGACATGTAGAGACCTGCAGAGACCTGTAGAGACATGTAGAGACTTGTAGAGACTTGTAGAGACCTGTAGAGACCTGTAGAGACCTGTAGAGACTTGTAGAGACTTGTTGAGACATGTAGAGACCTGTAGAGACCTGTAGAGACATATAGAGACATGTAGAGACTTGTTGAGACCTGTAGAGACCTGTAGAGACCTATAGAGACCTGTAGAGACTTGTAGAGACCTGTAGAGACTTGTATAGACATGTAGAGACCTGTAGAGACCTGTAGAGACCTGTAGAGACTTGTAGAGACCTGTAGAGACTTGTTGAGACCTACAGAGACCTCTAGAGATCTCTGAAGACATGTACAGACCTGTAGAAACATGTAGGAGCCTCTAGAAACATGTAGATACCTGTGTCAGACCTGTAAAGATGTATTGAGACCTATATAGACCTCTAGAGACCTGTGGAGAAATTTTTCAGACATGTGTCAGACCTGTAGAGACCTGTCAGACCTGTAGATACCTCTAGAGACCTGTTGAGACCTGTATAGACCTGCATATCCCTGTAGAGACCTGTAGGTTCTGTTTAGACTTGTTGTTAATGTTGTTGTTGTTGATGTTGCTGTTGTTGTTGTTGTTGTTGTAGATGTTGATTGCTGTTGATTATGTTGTTGTTGTTGTTAATGTTGCTGTTGTTGATGTTATTGTTGTTGGTGTTGTTGTTGTTAAGTCTCTCTGTGCTGTTCAGTCCCTATCGGTTTCCCCTGACTCCTAGATCACTCTACTTTTGGCCCTCTCCCTCTCCCACTGCTTCTGCCCTGCGGGGTGGTTGTGTTTGTGTGTGTACCTCCTCTGGCTCAGGCCGAGACCCTTTTCCCCTTGGTTTGAAGCCCAGGACTCCTGGCCAAGACAAAAGGTATTTTGGGACGGCCTGTTGAGCCCTGTAGAGATCTGTGTCAGACCTGTAGAGACTTGTAGAGCCCTGTAGAGTCCTGTAGAGACCTGTAGAGACATATAGAGACATGAGGAGACCTGTAGGGCCTGTTGATACCTCTAGAGACCTGTAGAGACATATGGAGACATCTGGAGACCTGTAGAGACCTGTAAAGACTTGTAGATCCCTGTAGAGTCCTGTAGAGACCTTTGTAAGACCTGTAGAGACCAGTGTCAGACCTTTCGAGACCTGTGCCAGACCTTTAGAGACCTGTAGAGACCTGTGTCAGACCTGTAGAGTCCTGTAGAGACCTGTGTCAGACCTGTAGAGACCTGTAGAGTCCTGTGTCAGAACTGTAGAGACCTGTGTCAGACCTGTAGAGACATGTAGAGACCTGTGTCAGAACTGTAGAGACCTGTGTCAGACCTGTAGAGACCTGTAGAGACCTGTGTCAGACCTGGAGAGACCTGTGTCAGACCTGTAGAGACCTGTAGAGACCTGTAGAGACCTGTAGAAACCTGTGTCAGACCTGTAGAGACCTGTGTCAGACCTGTAGAGACCTGTGTTAGACCTGTAGAGACCTGTAAAGACCTGTGTCAGACCTGTGTCAGACCTGTAGAGACCTTTAGAGACCTGTAGAGATCCCTGGTGGTCTGAGGTGAACCTGGACAGGTTACTATCTAATTACAATACCACTGGAGGTCTGAGGTGAACCTGGACATGTTGCTATCTAATTACATACCCCTGGTGGTCTGAGGTGAACCTGGACAGGTTACTATCTAATTACAATACCCGTGGTGGTCTGAGGTGAACCTGGACATGTTGCTATCTAATTACAATACCCCTGGAGGTCTGAGGTGAACCTGGACAGGTTACTATCTAATTACAATACCCCTGGAGGTCTGAGGTGAACCTGGACAGGTTACTATCTAATTACATACCCCTGGAGGTCTGAGGTGAACCTGGACAGGTTACTATCTAATTACAATACCCCTGGAGGTCTGAGGTGAACCTGGACATGTTACTATCTAATTACAATACCCCTGGAGGTCTGAGGTGAACCTGGACAGGTTACTATCTAATTACATACCCCTGGTGGTCTGAGGTGAACCTGGACATGTTGCTATCTAATTACATACCCCTGGAGGTCTGAGGTGAACCTGGACAGGTTACTATCTAATTACAATACCCGTGGTGGTCTGAGGTGAACCTGGACATGTTACTATCTAATTACAATACCCCTGGAGGTCTGAGGTGAACCTGGACAGGTTACTATCTAATTACATACCCCTGGTGGTCTGAGGTGAACCTGGACATGTTGCTATCTAATTACAATACCCCTGGAGGTCTGAGGTGAACCTGGACAGGTTGCTATCTAATTACAATACCCGTGGAGGTCTGAGGTGAACCTGGACAGGTTACTATCTAATTACAATACCCCTGGAGGTCTGAGGTGAACCTGGACATGTTGCTATCTAATTACAATACCCCTGGAGGTCTGAGGTGAACCTGGACATGTTGCTATCTAATTACAATACCCCTGGAGGTCTGAGGTGAACCTGGACATGTTGCTATCTAATTACAATACCCCTGGAGGTCTGAGGTGAACCTGGACATGTTGCTATCTAATTACAATACCCCTGGAGGTCTGAGGTGAACCTGGACATGTTGCTATCTAATTACAATACCCCTGGAGGTCTGAGGTGAACCTGGACATGTTGCTATCTAATTACAATACCCCTGGAGGTCTGAGGTGAACCTGGACATGTTGCTATCTAATTACAATACCCCTGGAGGTCTGAGGTGAACCTGGACATGTTGCTATCTAATTACAATACCCCTGGAGGTCTGAGGTGAACCTGGACATGTTGCTATCTAATTACAATACCCCTGGAGGTCTGAGGTGAACCTGGACATGTTGCTATCTAATTACAATACCCCTGGAGGTCTGAGGTGAACCTGGACATGTTGCTATCTAATTACAATACCCCTGGAGGTCTGAGGTGAACCTGGACATGTTGCTATCTAATTACAATACCCCTGGAGGTCTGAGGTGAACCTGGACATGTTGCTATCTAATTACAATACGCCTGGAGGTCTGAGGTGAACCTGGACATGTTGCTATCTAATTACAATACCCCTGGAGGTCTGAGGTGAACCTGGACATGTTGCTATCTAATTACAATACCCCTGGAGGTCTGAGGTGAACCTGGACATGTTGCTATCTAATTACAATACCCCTGGAGGTCTGAGGTGAACCTGGACAGGTTGCTATCTAATTACAATACCCCTGGAGGTCTGAGGTGAACCTGGACATGTTGCTATCTAATTACAATACCCCTGGAGGTCTGAGGTGAACCTGGACATGTTGCTATCTAATTACAATACCCCTGGTGGTCTGAGGTGAACCTGGACATGTTGCTTACTATTGTTATAGGGTTTTCACTGCCAGCAAAAGTTGGGGTCCAGAGTTCTGGTCACATCATCGGTAAAAACCCAACGGTCCAAACTATTGCCTCTTCTAAATTTGACTTCACCAAACACCCGTTGCAATGTCAAAGGCAGACCTGTGATACTGACCCCGTACTAATACTTGATGAAACTGAGGCCTTGATAATAAGGGGACAAAAGCCTACAGATCTTGTGTTGACCCCAGATTAAAGAAGACTGTTGTTGCAGCTGCTGGTTGACCGGTTTCTGGGATTATTGTGCGAAGACAAAACGGTCACCTCTCTCTCCTCTGTCTTTCTCTCCTCTGTCTTTCTCTCCTCTCTTTCTCTTTCTCTCCTCTCTCCTCTCTTCTCTCTCCTCTCTCCTCTCTTCTCTCTCCTCTCTCTTTCTCTCCTCTCTCTTTCTCTCCTCTTTCTCTCCTCTCTCCTCTCTCTTTCTCTCCTCTCTCCTCTCTTCTCTCTCCTCTCTCTTTCTCTCCTCTCTCTCCTCTGTCTTTCTCTCTTCTCTATCTTCTCTCTTCTCTGTCTTTCTCTCCTCTCTCTTTCTCTCCTCTCTCCTCTCTTCTCTCTCTTTCTCTCTTCTGTCTTTCTCTCCTCTGTCTGTCTCTCCTCTCCTCTCTCTCCTCTCTCTTTCTCTCCTCTCTCTTCTCTCCTCTCTCTTTCTCTCCTCTGTCTTTCTCTCCTCTCTCCTCTCTTCTCTCTCCTCTCTCTTTCTCTCCTCTGTCTTTCTCTCCTCTCTCTCTCTCCTCTCTCTTTCTCTCCTCTCTCTTTCTCTCCTCTGTCTTCTCTCCTCTTTCTTTCTCTCCTCTCTCCTCTCTTCTCTCTCCTCTCTCTTTCTCTCCTCTCTCTTTCTCTCCTCTCTCTTTCTCTCCTCTGTCTTTCTCTCTTCTCTATCTTCTCTCTTCTCTGTCTTTCTCTCCTCTCTCTTTCTCTTCTCTCTCCTCTCTCTTTCTCTCCTCTCTCTTTCTCTCCTCTCTCTTTCTCTCCTCTCTCTTTCTCTCCTCTCTCTTTCTCTCTTCTCTTCCTCCCCTCTCTCCTCTCTCTTCCTCCCCCTCTGTCTTTCTTGCCTCTGTTTGAACAGCGAGAAGATTCCTTTGATCAATTATTGATCAAAGCCATTATAAAGAACTGTGCAAAGCTGCGTGTGTGTCTGAGTATGGAAGAGGGACAGCAGATAGAATGATGGAAAGAGAAAGAAAGAGAGAACTGGACATAGAGAGAGCAATGGCCAAAAAGAATGAAAGAGACGGTGAAAAATGGATATCAGTAATTCCCAAATCTATTGAAATAAAGTACATCTATACCCCCCCCCCCAAAAAAAATGTAATTGTAATTGTTAATGATGAAAGTCAAAGCGATGCTGAAATATAGATCCCACAGATGTAGACGAGACCTACCTCTGTGTTCCTTCTGTCCTTCACTCACAGCTACGGTGTCGGAGCTCACACATCCCACATGTCAAACCTGATATTAGACTTAAATTAATATTCCCTGTGGTTTCACGTGGAGTAAATCCCACCCTATTCCCTGTACGGCGCACTACTTGTCACCAGGATCCACGAGGTGCCATTTTGAAACGCACACAATGTCTCATGAAGGGGTATGTTTGCTGAGCGTCATGGAATTAGAGCATTTAGAATTATGGACACATTTCAACATGGAATTAGAGCCTTTAGAATTATGGACACATTTCATCATGGAATTAGAGCATTTAGAATTATGGACACATTTCATCATGGAATTAGAGCATTTAGAATTATGGACACATTTCATCATGGAATTAGAGCATTTAGAATTATGGACACATTTCATCATGGAATTAGAGCATTTAGAATTATGGACACATTTCATCATGGAATTAGAGCATTTAGAATTATGGACACATTTCATCATGGAATTAGAGCATTTAGAATTATGGACACATTTCATCATGGAATTAGAGCATTTAGAATTATGGACACATTTCATCATGGAATTAGAGCATTTAGAATTATGGACACATTTCAACATGGAATTAGAGCATTTAGAATTATGGACACATTTCATCATGGAATTAGAGCATTTAGAATTATGGACACATTTCATCATGGAATTAGAGCATTTAGAATTATGGACACATTTCAACATGGAATTAGAGCATTTAGAATTATGGACACATTTCAACGTGAGACAACATTACATTTTAAGAAAGGAACAGGAACCAATCATTCTAATGGAATCTGCACCTGTCTGTCTGTACAGCCCAGTAAGTGTCTGTCTCTACCTGTCTGTCTGTACAGCCTAGTAAGTGTCTGTCTCTACCTGTCTGTCTGTACAGCCTAGTAAGTGTCTGTCTCTACCTGTCTGTCTGCACCTGTCTGTCTGTACAGCCTAGTAAGTGTCTGTCTCTTTCCCTGTCTGTCTGCACCTGTCTGTCTGTGCAGCCCAGAGAGTGTCTGTCTGCACCTGTCTGTCTGTACAGCCTAGTAAGTGTCTGTCTCTACCTGTCTGTCTGCACCTGTCTGTCTGTGCAGCCTAGTAAGTGTCTATCTGCACCTGTCTGTCTGTACAGCCCAGTAAGTGTCTATCTGCACCTGTCTGTCTGTACAGCCTAGTAAGTGTCTGTCTGCACCTGTCTGTCTGTACAGCCTAGTAAGTGTCTGTCTGCACCTGTCTGTCTGCACCTGTCTGTCTGTACAGCCCAGTAAGTGTCTGTCTGCACCTGTATGTCTGTACAGCCCAGTAAGTGTCTATCTGCACCTGTCTGTCTGTACAGCCTAGTAAGTGTCTATCTGCACCTGTCTGTCTGCACCTGTCTGTCTGTACAGCCCAGTAAGTGTCTGTCTGCACCTGTCTGTCTGCACCTGTCTGTCTGTACAGCCCAGTAAGTGTCTGTCTGCACCTGTATGTCTGTACAGCCCAGTAAGTGTCTATCTGCACCTGTCTGTCTGTACAGCCTAGTAAGTGTCTATCTGCACCTGTCTGTCTGTACAGCCTAGTAAGTGTATGTCTGCGCCTGTCTGTCTGCACCTGTCTGTCTGCACCTGTCTGTCTGTACAGCCTAGTAAGTGTCTGTCTGCACCTGCCTGTCTGCATCTGTCTGTCTGTACAGCCCAGTAAGTGTCTGTCTGCACCTGTATGTCTGTACAGCCCAGTAAGTGTCTGTCTGCACCTGTCTGTCTGTACAGCCCAGTAAGTGTCTGCCTGCACCTGTCTGTCTGTACAGCCCAGTAAGTGTCTGTCTGCACCTGTCTGTCTGTACAGCCCAGTCAGTGTCTGTCTGCGCTTGTCTGTCTGCACCGGTCTGTCTGTACAACCAGTAAGTGTCTGTCTGCACCTGTCTGTCTGTACAGCCTAGTAAGTGTCTGTCTGCACCTGTCTGTCTGCACCTGTCGGTCTGCACCTGTCTGTCTGTACAGCCTAGTAAGTGTCTGTCTGCACCTGTCTGTCTGCACCTGTCTGTCTGTACAGCCTAGTAAGTGTCGGTCTGCACCTGTCTGTCTGTACAGCCCAGTAAGTGTCTGTCTGCACCTGTCTGTCTGTACAACCCAGTAAGTGTCTGTCTGCACCTGTCTGTCTGTACAACCCAGTAAGTGTCTGTCTGCACCTGTCTGTCTGTACAACCCAGTAAGTGTCTCTCTGCACCTGTCTGTCTGTACAACCCAGTAAGTGTCGGTCTGCACCTGTTTGTCTGTACAGCCCAGTAAGTGTCTGTCTGCACCTGTCTGTCTGTACAACCCAGTAAGTGTCTGTCTGCACCTGTCTGTCTGTACAACCCAGTAAGTGTCTGTCTGCACCTGTCTGTCTGTACAGCCCAGTCAGTGTCTGTCTGCACCTTTCTGTCTGCACCTGTCTGTCTCTACAGCCCAGTAAGTGTCTGTCTGCACCTGTCTGTCTATACATTCCAGTCGGTGTGTGTCAGCCTCTCACCCACACTGAGTACTAATTGCTAATCCAATCAAATTAGAGTTGTAATTGTTAGGCTCTTGAGAAGAGGCTAATGGTAGTATTACCTCTTTCAGGTACTGAGGAGAGATGGGCAGAGAGAGGCAGAGCTGGTCTTCGCTGGCAGGAGAACCATGCTGGCATGATGAGTAACCTTGACTGAGACCTGGCCTAGGCCTTAGCTCAGCAGGCTAACACAGGAGAGGCTTTAGCTCAGCAGGCTAACACAGGAGAGGCTTTAGCTCAGCAGGCTAACACAGGAGAGCCGTATTCAAACTTAGACTGGGCATTATCTCCTCATTACACACACACACACACACGCACACACACACACACACACACACACACACACACACACACACACACACACACACACACACACTTCCCCAGTCTGCAAGCAAGCCCAGCCTTTAGGGGTCAAGACGACAGCATTATTTGTTCCTAATATAGCTCCGTGGGATATGGAAAACCATGGACTTCAGATTGAGAGGATTCACACAGCTAGATGAAGAATTTTACTGCATCCCAAACAGCACCCTATTCCCTATGCAGTGCACTACTTTAGACCTGGACCCATGGGACTCTTGTCAAAAGTAATATTCTATAGGGAATAGTGTTCAATTTGAGACATAGCCATTAACCTCTCTAGGGTATGCGGGACACTAGTGTCCCATCTGGCCAACATCCAGTGAGATTGCACAGTGCCAAATTCAAATACAGAAATACTCATTATAAAAATTCAGAAAACAAAAGATATTGTACATAGGTTTAAAGATTAATTTCTTGTGAATCCAACCACGGTGTCAGATTTTAAAAATGCTTTACGGCGAAAGCATACCTTACGATTATTTGAGAACATGGCCCAGTTGACAAATTATTACAAACAGTAACCAGCCAAGCAGAAGCGTTACAAAACTCAGAAATAGAGATAAAATGAATCCCTTACCTTTGATGATCTTCATATGGTGGCACTCAGAAGACATTCATTTACTCAATAAATGTTCCTTTTGTTCGATAAAGTCTCTCTTTATATCCAAAAACCTCTGTTTTGTTCGGCGTCAAACAATGTTTATATTCAAACCTCGGGTTGTTTTTAGCCTAAATAATCTATAATATTTCCACCGGACAATAACGTTGTCAATATAAAAGGTAAACGGGAAAGGCACTCTCTCGGTCGCGAGCATGAAAAAGCTCTGTGACACGGCAGGGTCCACTCATTCAGACAGCTCTTACTCCCTCATTATTCAGAATACAAGCCTGAAACAATTTCTAAAGACTGTTGACATCTAGTGGAAGACATAGGAACTTGCAAAATGGGCAAAAATTCACCCAAAATAGATGGCTTCATGTGGTAGGAAAATTATGTGGATATATTGAAGCAACATCTCAAGACATCAGTCAGGAAGTTAAAGCTTGGTCGCAAATGGTCTTCGAAATGGACAAAGACCCCAAGCATACTTCCAAAGTCGTAGCAAAATGGCTTAAGGACAACAAAGGCAACCTATTCGAGTGGCCATCACAAAGCCCTGACCTCAATCCTATAGAAAATGTGTGGGCAGAACTGAAAAAGCATGTGTGAGCAAGGAGGTCTACAAACCTGACTCAGTTACACCAGCTCTGTCAGGAGGAATGGTCCAAAATTCAGCCAACGTATTGTGGGAAGCTTGTGGAAGGCTACCTGAAACAATTTAAAGGCAATGTACCAAATACTAATTGAGTGTATGTAAACTTCTGACCCACTGGGAATGTGATGAAAGAAATAAAAGCTGAAATAAATCATTCTCTCTACTATTATTCTGACATTTCATATTCTTAAAATAAAGTGGTGATCCTAACTGACCTAAGACAATTTTTACTAGGATTAAACGTCATGGATTGTCAGACGGGGAATTTTTACTAGGATTAAATGGGCTATGGTGTATGTAAACTTCCGACTTCAACTGTAAAGTAGGTGGTGTCAGAGGAAAGCCCATAAACTAAAACAGGGAATTTTTTCTTGGATTAAACGTCATGGATTGTGAATAACTGAGTTTAAATGTATTTGGCTAAGGTGTAAACTTGGTCAGGCAGGTGGATACAGAGTCCAGAAAACAGGGTCAAAACCAGGAGGCAAAAGAGAATAGAAAAGGCAGGAGCGCGGGGAGAACACACTGGTTGACTTGGAACTAGATGAACTGGCACAGACAGACAGAAAACCCAGGTTTAAATACCCAGGGGATAAGTGGGGAAGTCACCTGGAGTGGGTGGAGACGAGGACAGTAAAACATGTTTATTTTAAACAGTTATTTACAAGTACATTAACGGGGTAAACCTACTGTAAGAGGCTGTTTGAGAGAAGGTTTGAATCCTAATCAAACCATCCAATGTGAGGACATCTGTTGTTGAACTACAGATCAATAAAGCTGCTCCCACCAAGCTGATGATGCTGAAAAGCCTTGTTAGTGCATGGGTCAAATTAGCTTTTGAATTTCCTGTCCTTTTCAGCTTCAGATAAAAGATCATATTTCACTTAAATATATTTTTATTTTATTAATTTCCAGTTTTCTTTCCCCTGAAAGGTCTGATAACAAGCCACCAAACAGTATTCCTGTGCATTAGAACTATTTGAAAAATACATGTTGATGGTAGCCTAAAGTGGTTGGTTTCCAAAATGGTAGCGCTCTTCAACAGTTAAAGCTACAGACACTAGACAGTTACAGCAACATAACTAGTTTATTAACTATATACTGATACACATAAAAGGAATACATTTACCAGAGATAAGCAAAAAAAACTGCAAACCCATTTAAATCAATATGGGAGAAACTATAAAATGATTTCCTGATCTCTTTTAATCCCCATGAAACAATAGACACACCGGTTCGTCAATCTAAGTTACCTTACTAAAACTAATCTCCATCACAATGTGTCAGGTTTGTTTTTTTCTCAGCCCACCTTTACGTTGTCGTTGGAAAAGTGTGAAGATGATTTGACCGTTTGTTGTGAATCGACATGATAAGATATGTATCAAGCATTGTGAAGGTAAAGGGAGAATTAGCTGCATCAGAACATTCATCTACACAGACTGAAGTCTCTGGATCTCATTATCTCCCCAGTGGTTAAGTAAAACAAAAATAGATGCATCTGAGAGAACAAAAACTCCTCATTGCCAAGAGCAGATCTTGAAAGTTCACATTGGATCAAATTCAAACAGATGTTCGGTGAATGCATCTTCATACTTAAGGGTTGTGATGCGTTTCGTCAAAAACAACTGTGACACATCTTGCAAAGACTAATAAACACCCCAAGAAGGTGGTAGAAAACATGAGCTAACGCACACCCCAAGAAGGTGGTAGAAAACATGAGCTAACGCACACCCCAAGAAGGTGGTAGAAAACATGAGCTAACGCACACCCCAAGAAGGTGGTAGAAATCATGAGCTAACGCACACCCCAAGAAGGTGGTAGAAAACATGAGCTAACGCACACCCCAAGAAGGTGGTAGTAAACATGAGCTAACGCACACCCCAAGAAGGTGGTAGAAAACATGAGCTAACGCACACCCCAAGAAGGTGGTAGAAAACATGAGCTAACGCACACCCCAAGAAGGTGGTAGAAAACATGAGCTAACGCACACCCCAAGAAGGTGGTAGAAAACATGAGCTAACGCACACCCCAAGAAGGTGGTAGAAAACATGAGCTAACGCACACCCCAAGAAGGTGGTAGAAAACATGAGCTAACGCACACCCCAAGAAGGTGGTAGAAAACATGAGCTAACGCACACCCCAAGAAGGTGGTAGAAAACATGAGCTAACGCACACCCCAAGAAGGTGGTAGAAAACATGAGCTAACGCACACCCCAAGAAGGTGGTAGAAAACATGAGCTAACGCACACCCCAAGAAGGTGGTAGAAAACATGAGCTAACGCACACCCCAAGAAGGTGGTAGAAAACATGAGCTAACGCACACCCCAAGAAGGTGGTAGAAAACATGAGCTAACGCACACCCCAAGAAGGTGGTAGAAAACATGAGCTAACGCACACCCCAAGAAGGTGGTAGAAAACATGAGCTAACGCACACCCCAAGAAGGTGGTAGAAAACATGAGCTAACGCACACCCCAAGAGGTGGTAAACATGAGCTAACGCACACCCCAAGAAGGTGGTAGAAAACATGAGCTAACGCACACCCCAAGAAGGTGGTAGAAAACATGAGCTAACGCACACCCCAAGAAGGTGGTAGAAAACATGAGCTAACGCACACCCCAAGAAGGTGGTAGAAAACATGAGCTAACGCACACCCCAAGAAGGTGGTAGAAAACATGAGCTAACGCACACCCCAAGAAGGTGGTGGAAAACATGAGCTAACGCACACCCCAAGAAGGTGGTAGAAAACATGAGCTAACGCACACCCCAAGAAGGTGGTAGAAAACATGAGCTAACGCACACCCCAAGAAGGTGGTAGAAAACATGAGCTAACGCACACCCCAAGAAGGTGGTAGAAAACATGAGCTAACGCACACCCCAAGAAGGTGGTAGAAAACATGAGCTAACGCACACCCCAAGAAGGTGGTAGAAAACATGAGCTAACGCACACCCCAAGAAGGTGGTAGAAAACATGAGCTAACGCACACCCCAAGAAGGTGGTAGAAATGCTAACTAAAGGCTAGTAAACTGTAGGCTATAGATAGAAAGAAAGGAAGAGAGAAAGAGAGGAAGATACATTTATTTATTTATTTTTAATTTAACCTTTATTTAACTAGGCAAGTCAGTTAAGAACAAATTCTTATTTACAATGACGGCCTACCCCGGCCAAATCCGTACGACGCTGTGCGCCGCCCTACGGGACACCCAATCACAGTCGGTTGTGATATAGGAAGAAAGAAAAAAAGTTGCACACTCTTTAAATACAAGCTCCCCAGTAATGTATTGGGTAAGCCACCAATGTTTCGGCATCGCCTTCTTCAGGGTGAACAGGAACATGAGGAGTGTAATGTGCTTCTGTTGTCCTCTGACTCACACATATGGTTCGACTTGGCTTTTAGTGAAAGCAATCAAATGAGTCCTAAGAGAGTCCTAGCTCGGGACAGATACACACAAGGCATCCTAGGCTTAAAGATGGAGCTACCGACATCAACTACATGTTTCCAAAAAAAGGGTTCCAAAAGGGCTCTTTGTGTTTGTAAAGACGTTTAGGGACCTAACCATAATAACGCAACTAAAAAGAAAATTCCGTGCAACATTTCCATCAGACATCAGTTTGACCAGTTACAAGGAAATAGAAATCTTTGAAAACAACCCAACGTCTTTCTGATCAGATTTCAGATTTTGTCTTGGATGCATACGGTATAATATCTCTGTTAGTCTTGGACGGTATAATATCTCTGTTAGTCTTGGACGGTATAATATCTCTGTTAGTCTTGGACGGTATAATATCTCTGTTAGCCTTGGACGGTATAATATTTCTGTTAGTCTTGGACGGTATACTATCTCTGTTAGTCTTGGAAGGTATAATATCTCTGTTAGTCTTGGACGGTATAATATCTCTGTTAGTCTTGGACGGTATAATATCTCTGTTAGTCTTGGACGGTATAATATCTCTGTTAGTCTTGGACGGTATACTATCTCTGTTAGTCTTGGACGGTTTAATATCTCTGTTAGTCTTGGACGGTATAATATCTCTGTTAGTCTTGGACGGTATAATATCTCTGTTAGTCTTGGACGGTACAATATCTCTGTTAGTCTTGGACGGTATAATATCTCTGTTAGTCTTGGACGGTATAATATTTCTGTTAGTCTTTTACGGTATAATATCTCTGTTAGTCTTGGACGGTATACTATCTCTGTTAGTCTTAGACGGTATAATATCTCTGTTAGTCTTGGATGGTATAATATCTCTGTTAGTCTTGGACGGTATAATATCTCTGTTAGTCTTGGACGGTATAATATCTCTGTTAGTCTTGGACGGTATGATATTTGGTTGATAAAGACCTCTGCAGACGGTCCCCATTTTCTCAAGAATGAAAGAAATCATATTTCTCCACTCCTGTTCCCTAGTCATAATTTTGCTTATATTTGTATAATTTTACTGCAAGAAATGTTTAATTCAGCAGGAGTTAATATGTGAGAGGTTAGGGAGCAATAGTCAGTGTCCAGATATCAGGCTCCATTTGAAATCCTTCATCTTGTGACTGTAGAATTTGTATAGGACTTCAGAATCATCACACATTGTCCTGATCAAAACCAGGCAGTGGAATCATCTGGTTTAGTTAAGTTTAATAACTCTTAAATCAGACCATTGACATGCAATCCACCGAGCTACGATCTGCTAGTCCTCATTGCTAGGTTAGTCGTCATATCTGGTTATGACGATGACGCGCATAACCAATCAATTAGGTGAGATATCTATCAGACATCACGACATCTCCCCTTTTCTGAGAGAAATCTAAACTATAACTCTCTACCTAATACAAATATTCAATCTGTGGACTGGTTCAATACAAAACGTTTTGTTTTTCTATTATAACATACTGTATATTTTTAGTAACATAAGATTTTTTGTTCTTTAGCATCAACAATACACGTAATTGTGTCAACTAGGACATGGGGGTACACAGTCCTTTATCCACAGCAACATCAGGATTATTCTGTCTTCATAACAGTTGCTGTTCCTATACCTCTTTCTTTCTCACGTGTCTCTGAACCTCGGTGGTGGTTTTCAGGCTCGACCTCTGGAGGTCATTCTCACCAGTTGTGACGAGGCTGGCTGGGGTGGTGGGACTGAGTGACTCTTTAATTGTTCTCTCCAGAGTAGACGATTCTGGAAAACGCCTGAAGGTGTCACCTGTTTCACCGAGCGACGGTGCCGTGTTCAGTTTCCACAACGTAGGAAACCGGCTCTGGAGATTTGCTGATGACAAATGCTGGTGTTTTTCCATCCTTTCTCTCTATCCAGCTTGACTCTGATACTCTGTCCAGCTTGACTCTGACACTCTATCCAGCTTGACTCTGACACTCTGTCCAGCTTGACTCTGACACTCTGTCCAGCTTGACTCTGACACTCTGTCCAGCTTGACTCTGATACTCTGTCCAGCTTGACTCTGACACTCTGTCCAGCTTGACTCTGACACTCTGTCCAGCTTGACTCTGACACTCTGTCCAGCTTGACTCTGACACTCTGTCCAGCTTGAATCTGACACTCTGTCCAGCTTGACTCTGACACTCTATCCAGCTTGACTCTGACACACTATCCAGCATGACTCTGACACTCTATCCAGCTTGACTCTGACACTCTGTCCAGCTTGACTCTGACACTCTATCCAGCTTGACTCTGACACTCTGTCACTCTGTCCAGCTTGACTCTGACACTCTGTCCAGCTTGACTCTGATACTCTGTCCAGCTTGACTCTGACACTCTGTCCAGCTTGACTCTGACACTCTGTCCAGCTTGACTCTGACACTCTGTCCAGCTTGACTCTGACACTCTATCCAGCTTGACTCTGACACTCTGTCACTCTGTCCAGCTTGACTCTGATACTCTGTCCAGCTTGACTCTGATACTCTGTCCAGCTTGACTCTGACACTCTGTCCAGCTTGACTCTGACACTCTGTCCAGCTTGACTCTGACACTCTGTCCAGCTTGACTCTGGCACTCTGTCCAGCTTGTTCTGACACTCTATCCAGCTTGACTCTGACACTCTGTCCAGCTTGACTCTGACACTCTGTCCAGGGTGTAATTCCTGTAGGGGGCACACTGAATGCCACCTGTTATAGAAGAACTGGTTAGTTTGTTTGGCTTCCTGGTCCTTTTGTTTAACACTGTTGTGGCTGAGGCGTTTTGGTTGTATTTCCCCATCCAGCACGGGGGCCGTTGTCCGGATCTGACGTCCAGTCATCAGTTGTGTTGGAATTGCTCCTGTTGCGCTGATGGGCGTGGCTCGGTAGCACATCAGAACCATACGTGAGTCTGGTTGTTTAAGAATTTGCTTAGCTGTCTGTACAGCTCTCTCCACAGCTCCATTTGCCTGCAGGGTAATGGGGACTGGAGGTGCTATGAGCCAAACCATACTTCTTTCTGAACTCCTTGAACTCAGTGCAGACAAACTGAGTAGCGTTGTCGCTAACAAGCTCGGTAGGTATCCCACATCTTACAAACATACCATTGAGGCGAGTGATGACCTGCTGTGGTAGTGGTAGTGGGCAGGTGAGCTATTTCTATGTACTTAGAATAGTAGTCCAGCACTAGGAGGTATTTCTTGCCCTCTAGCTCACTGCGATCTTCTGCCACAGACCCTTAGGTAGAGGTGTCATGGTTCTCTCTTTTGAGTTGGTTTGTTGTCCGTACAGAACTTGCATGACATCACTTTTCTCACGATGTGGGTGCTGATGCCTGGCCAACACACTTTGTCAGCCCCATGTGACCTTCGTGTAGTTCTTGTAGAACGTCTTCTCTCTGTGAAGTTGGGATGACAAGCTTGTCTTGATATAGCACAAGTCTGTCCAATAGATTCGCTCTTGCTGTGTGGTATTCCTGTAGCGAGTAGAGTAGCTGCTCCATTCTCTGAGTCCAGCCTTTTCAAATGTAGCCCATCAGGAGGTCATCCAGCCTGTGTGCAAACACTGGTCTGCTTTACCCCACAGCTTCCACATATACTTTGACTTCTTCTTACATGTTTTCTTGACAGTGTGTAAGCCACCACTAACTGCTTCAAACTACACTACTTTCAGATTGACACGATCGAGAAGCTGACACCTGACTGGTGCTTTGTCCAGGTCGTACGTTTTGATCAATGGAATGAGTGGATTATGGTCCGTCTGTAAAACAAAGCTGCCCTGCAGGTAGTGGGCAAATAGTTCACATGTTAGTGTGCGTGAACAAAATGCAACAGGACCTCGCCACCTTCTTGTTCCTGTAGGAGCTCCGAGGCCATAGCTGCTCTCGTCTGCACTGACCACAGTTGGTTTTCCGGCGTCATAGTATGCCTGTGTTGACACATATACATAGCTTTGACCTTGTGGAAGGTCTGCTCCTTTGGGTCTCCCCACATTCACTCTCTCTTTTCTTTCAACAACTCAGTGATGGGGCCCAGCAAGAATTTGTCAAAGTAGTTCACCAGTCCCAGCATTTGGCAATGCGACTGTGCCCTCGTGTCCTCTCAGGAGCTTGCTCATCTCCCTCTGAAAAATCTCTGGCGCACTGGATATTCCAAAAAGGAAGGCGCTTGAAGCAGAATCTCTCCACAGGATGAAAGTCATTCTGTTCAAGCGGTATCAAAAACCGTTTGAGACATCGAGTGTGAAGAAGAAGAAGACTCTTTGTCCTCCAAGGTTGGTAAGAAGAAGACTCTTTGGTGCTTTATCCTCCAAGGTTGGTAAGAAGAATAGTCTTTGGTGCTTTGTCCTCCAAGGTTGGTAAGTTGAACCCCGTTTCACGTCTTCGTTGAGTTGTTTTAATTCTAGGTTCTTATTTACACTTCATTGACCATTTTTGTTTTGCATACTTTGTTGCCTGACAATTTTCATTTTCATCATGGTTACAACATGAGCAACTTCCCTGTTTTGACTGACTGTTTCTTTTTCTGAAACTGTGTGTTCTGTCTGCCTGCAGTCTGCTTATTTCCGGTTCGAATCCGGGTCACGGCACCAATGTAACAGTATAACTTTAGACCGTCCCCTCGCCCATACCCGGGCGCGAAACAGGGACCCTCTGCACACATCAACAACAGTTACCCACGAAGCATTGTTACCCATCGCTCCACAAAAGCCGCGGCCCTTGCAGAGCAAGGGGAACTACTACTTCAAGGTCTCAGAGCAAGTGACGTCACCGATTGAAACGCTATTGAGCGCGCACCTCAGCTAACTAGCTAGCCATTTCACATCCGTTACACTTAGAATGTTTGCTGTGGTTTGCGTCTCACCTCATCAACGTAGTTCTCATCTTCAAGTTCGCGTGCTGCAGTTTTATCTGCTCTAACTGGCGCGCCATTTTTGTTGCCTTCTCCAGCTGTAGCTTTTGTGAAACATCAATGTACATAATGCCAATCACAATCCTGTCCCGTTTGTTCGTCCTTTGATTCCCCAAACTCTTCGGAAGAAGAGGAGGAAATCCTTTTGGCCTCTCCTCTTCGGAAGAAGAGGAGGAAATCCTTTTGGCCTCTACTCTTCGGAAGAAGAGGAGGAAATCCTTTTGGCCTCTCCTCTTCGGAAGAAGAGGAGGAAATCCTTTTGGCCTCTCCTCTTCGGAAGAAGTGGAGGAAATCCTTTTGGCCTCTCCTCTTCGGAAGAAGAGGAGGAAATCCTTTTGGCCTCTCCTCTTCGGAAGAAGAGGAGGAAATCCTTTTGGCCTCTCCTCTTCGGAAGAAGAGGAGGAAATCCTTTTGGCCTCTCCTCTTCGGAAGAAGAGGAGGAAATCCTTTTGGCCTCTCCTCTTCGGAAGAAGAGGAGGTAATCCTTGACACTGATTGTATTTCATGCGTAACAAAGTGGACAATGATGAAGGACAATGAGCCAAATCTTGAGTTAGTGCATTTTTATAGGGTAAGCATTAGAACAAGCCTCCTCAATATTATCAGTCATAGTGGGATTATATCTTTCTAGGAGCTGATCTGTCACCAGTATTGTGGAAGAATTCTAATGTCTTGGTAAGATTTAAATTGAGAAAGCTGATCTGAGAGCAGCTCCAAAACATGGCGTTTTGGGAAAAGCACGTCTAGCCGTTGTAGGAAAGATGCATCGTTAAAACCCACATACGCCAAAGTTTCATTGCTATCGGGAAACTGGGGCCTGGTTGATAATATGAATCAGGTTATTTACAACTGAAAGGTTCTCCAGAGGATCTGAAAAATCCATCTAGTCCAAGGCGACCCCCTCTCTCTTGTAGACTCTCGCTCTCTCTATTATACCCTCTCTGGTGATTGAAAACTGCCCCACTGCACTAGGGGACTGAGACAAATGACAACACAGACAGCTTGTAGACTCTCTCTCTCTCTCTCTATTATACCCTCTCTGGTGATTGTAAACTGCCCCACTGCACTAGGGGACTGAGACGAATGACAACACAGACAGCTTGTAGACTCTCTCTCTATTATACCCTCTCTGGTGATTGTAAACTGCCCCACTGCTCTAGGGGACTGAGACGAATGACAACACAGACAGCTTGTAGACTCTCTCTCTATTATACCCTCTCTGGTGATTGTAAACTGCCCCACTGCACTAGGGGACTGAGACGAATGACAACACAGACAGCTTGTAGACTCTCTCTCTCTCTGTATTATACCCTCTCTGGTGATTGTAAACTGCCCCACTGCACTAGGGGACTGAGACGAATGACAACACAGACAGCTTGTAGACTCTCTCTCTATTATACCCTCTCTGGTGATTGTAAACTGCCCCACTGCACTAGGGGACTGAGACGAATGACAACACAGACAGCTTGCACAAGTCATTCAATGTTTGATTCATCCACCATTATCATCATCATTTAAAATACAGTCATCTTTTGTTTCTTATTATGCTCTATGTAAGTAATTGAGAAGGTCCAGTAGGTTCATACGTACCGATGACTCAATTACAATCATGTTGTTAATGGACTTGAATGAAAACAAACATTTTCATGGTTTGATATGGTTCTACTTTCAACCTCTTGCATCTCAATACGTTGTTTGAACTACACAATTGTCAGGTAGAAAAGTGAAGATAGATCAGGAATCCACTGTTTGAGAGTCCACAGCCATCTCATGCTGGAGACCTGTCTATGTATGGATCTGTGAGGAAACTGTCCAAATAATATTGTAAATATGACCAGGAGAAGCTACTACCAACAATCAAGGTAATATGGACAATGAGGTAATATAACATTCTCCTACTAGTGTTTGCTTAAACGGTCGGGCGTTCATTGCCGCATTGTGCTATTGAACTTCAGACAAGCATTGATTTGATTACATTGGCTAGCTAGCCTAGCTGTAGCCTAGCTGTAGCCTAGCTGTAGCCTAGCCTAGCTGTAGCCTAGCCTAGCTGTAGCCTAGCCTAGCTAGCTACAGTAGAGAGGAAACAAAATAACGTATGTTGGGGTCAATCTTAGGTATAAGGACTTAGCTACCTAACTTGTGCAACAGTTGCTGCAGAGTTCACGATGGGAGAACGACGTAGCTTCGATTTGTCACAGCACCTTTAGTATAGATAATAATATAATAATATAGATCGAATAGATTTCCAGTCAATGCACGCTGCATTTTCACTTCGAGTGACAATAATAATATGATTCATATAATCTGTCATTGGCGGTAGAGAAGTCAGACGCAGGAGAGCAAAGACTGTTACAACGGCGCAGTTTAATGATAAAATTCACTGTGAACAAAAACAATAAATAAATACAATGGGACAAAACCCCCAGACATAACTTGCACAAGCACTTACAATCAACAATACCCGGACAAGGACATGTGGGGAACAGAGGGTTAAATACATAACATGTAATTGATACCAGGTGTGTGGGAAGACAAGACAAAACAAATGGAAAATGAAAGGTGGATCGGCGATGACCGGTGACGTCGACCACCGAACGTTGCCCGAACAAGGAGAGGGACCGACTTCGGAGGAAATCGTAACAGTCACCCTAATTCTGACTAGATATTTTTGTTTCTCCTTCAATAGTTAGCTAGTTAACTTTCCTTCATGATTTGCTTTAAAAAATAGCAGTTTCTAATTTCATCAACACCTCTCTCGGATATTCAGACTGAAGGCACATCTGATATGTAATCTTTCTATGTAATTCAAGTGTCACTGTTGACAATTTAAGTGGAATTTCTTAAAAAGTCTTGTTAGAAAATCTCTATGGGAGAATGCTACATTTCTATCCATCCTTTCAGTAAGAAAACTAGCGAGTGGATCACTGCGCCATCTGCTGACCAGTTAGGGTTCTCCAACTGGCTGCCAGGGGGCAGAATTTGGCCGGCGGGTAGTTTTATTTGATTTCTGAGCTAAAATAAATAAATAAATCAAGTATATATATATATATACAGTGGGGCAAAAAAGTATTTAGTCAGCCACCAATTATGCACCATAATTTGCAAAGAAATTCATAAAAAAAATCCTACAATGTGATTTTCTGGATTCATTTTGTCTGTCATAGTTGAAGTGTACCTATGCTGAAAATTACAGGCCTCTCTCATCTTTTTAAGTGGGAGAACTTGCACAATTGGTGCCTGACTAAATACTTTTTTGCCCCACTGTATATAATTTAAAAAATGTCACTGTTGGACATAAGACACCAGCTCCAAGTGATATTGATTTTGGAAATCTGTTCTCAAGTATTCCCTCGTATAACAGAGATACGTGATCGTGTACAAAAGTAATCAAGGTTTGAAATGATTGTTTTAGTCAAATATTATAACTGTTTGGGCTTCTTGTGGTCAATTTGCAAATCGTGTGTTTAATTATGTACCGTCCTCCTGACCTGACTTAGGGAATTTAGTTCTCATGGGGTGTGTATTTAGTTCTCACGCGGTGTGTATTTAGTTCTCACGCGGTGTGTATTTAGTTCTCACGCGGTGTGTATTTAGTTCTCACGCGGTGTGTATTTAGTTCTCACGCGGTGTGTATTTAGTTCTCACGCGGTGTGTATTTAGTTCTCACGCGGTGTGTATTTAGTTCTCACGCGGTGTGTATTTTGTTCTCATGCGGTGTGTATTTAGTTCTCACGCGGTGTGTATTTAGTTCTCATGCGGTGTGTATTTAGTTCTCATGCGGTGTGTATTTAGTTCTCATGCGGTGTGTATTTAGTTCTCATGGGGTGTGTATTTAGTTCTCATGCGGTGTGTATTTAGTTCTCATGCGGTGTGTATTTAGTTCTCAAGCAGTGTGCCAAATGTATTTCCCTAATATGAAGTATTGCCAGAGAAATTGAAGGGTGGTAGGACAACAGGGTGGACCAGGGACTGATCTGAATGGCGGTAGGACAACAGGGTGGACCAGGGACTGATCTGAATGGCGGTAGGACAACAGGGTGGACCAGGGACTGATCTGAATGGCAGTAGGACAACAGGGTGGACCAGGGACTGATTTGGATGGCGGTAGGACAACAGGGTGGACCAGGGACTGATTTGAATGGGGGTAGGACAACAGGGTGGACCAGGGACTGATCTGAATGGCGGTAGGACAACAGGGTGGACCAGGGACTGATCTGAATGGCGGTAGGACAACAGGGTGGACCAGGGATTGATTTGGAAACTGTTTCAATACCGTAATAAGTGCAAAACAACAGCTATCACAGGTGAGATTGAAACATCTGGTTAGCTATTACCATTACACACAGGTGAGATTCAAACATCTGGTTAGCTATTACCATTACACACAGGTGAGATTCAAACATCTGGTTAGCTATTACCATTACACACAGGTGAGATTCAAACATCTGGTTAGCTATTACCATTACAAACAGGTGAGATTGAAACATCTGGTTAGCTATTACCATTACAAACAGGTGAGATTGAAACATCTGGTTAGCTTTTGCAGGTCAGAGTCAAGTCAACTTTTCTCTAAGAACCCCGTAAACACTATTTCCTAAAAGTTACCAACCTCCTGTTATCTTTGTCATACAGTGCTCACATACGGCGCTCACATACGGCGCTCAAATAGCACTCACATACGGAGCTCACATACAGCGCTCACACGCCAAGTCACTAGATGATTTAAGGAGCGTTTGCCTAATGAGGGGCACTAAATGTGTTCTTCCTGAGTCTCTCTCTCTATCTCTCTCGCACGACAGTCCCTGTGTTCACGCTAATGATCGCCATGGTTACGTAATCACAACCTGTGGTGGAGAGACATAATAAGAAGAACCAGAGAACATTGGAGGGAGAGCGAGAGAAAGAGAGAGAGAGAGAGAGAGAGAGAGAGAGAGAGAGAGAGAGAGAGAAAGAGAGAGGAGAGTCAGAGAAAGAG
Organism: Oncorhynchus kisutch; assembly: GCF_002021735.2. Classification (NCBI taxonomy): domain Eukaryota; kingdom Metazoa; phylum Chordata; class Actinopteri; order Salmoniformes; family Salmonidae; genus Oncorhynchus; species Oncorhynchus kisutch. Next base: position 87,543,082 of record NC_034187.2, read on the forward strand.
AGAGAGACAGGGGAGAGAGAGAGAGAGAAGGAGACAGAGAGAGAGAAAGGCAAAGAGAGACAGGGGAAGACAGAGAGAGATTTGTACATCGTTACAACACTGTATATATATATATATATATATAATATGACATTTGTACATCGTTACAACACTGTATATGTATATGTATAATATGACATTAGTACATCGTTACAACACTGTATATATATATATATAATATGACATTAGTACATCGTTACAACACTGTATATATATATATATAATATGACAATTGTACATCGTTACAACACTGTGTATATATATATATAATATGACATTAGTACATCGTTACAACACTGTATATATATATATATAATATGACATTAGTACATCGTTACAACACTGTATATATATGTGTATAATATGACATTAGTACATCGTTACAACACTGTATATATATGTGTATAATATGACATTTGTAATGTCTTTATTGTTTTGACATTTCTGGATGTGTGATGTTTACTGTTCATTTTTATTGTTTATTTCACTTTATATATTAGCTACTTCACTTGCTTTGGCAATGTTAACACATGTTTCCTATGCTAATAAAGTCCCTTGAATTGAATTGAATTGATAGAGAGAGCAAGAGAGAGAGAGAGAGAGAGAGAGAGAGAGAGAGAGACAGAGAGAGAGAGAGACAGAGAGAGAGAGAGAGAGAGAGAGAGAGAGAGAGAGAGAGAGAGAGAGAGAGAGAGAGAGAGAGAGAGATGGTGGTAGGGAGAGAATAGAGGGAGGTAGGGAGAGAGAGAATAGAGTGAGAAATGGAGGTAGGGAAAGAGAGAGAAAGAAAAAGAGAGAGCAGCCAACACTTCAGGTCTAAATACATGGAACATGACCAACTGAAGGGAGAATAAATCAATTCACTTTCTGTGGTTAGAGTGCCCCCATGTGGCCAAGTAGGGTATCATCTATTTCTACATTTCTACCTCACCCTGAGAGAGATGCTATACCTCTTACTATATAGATCAGAGTTACTATACCTCTTACCATATAGATCAGAGATACTATACCTCTTACTATATAGATCAGAGATACTATACCTCTCACCCCCTATAGATCAGAGATACTATACCTCTCACCTCCTATAGATCAGAGATACTATACCTCTCACCCCTATAGATCAGAGATACTATACCTCTTACTATAAAATATCAGAGATACTATACCTGTTACCATATAGATCAGAGATACTATACCTCTTACCATAGAGATCAGAGATACTATACCTCTTACCCCCTATAGATCAGAGATACTATACCTCTCACCTCCCATAGATCAGAGATACTATAACTCCTACTATATAGATCAGAGATACTATACCTCTTACTATAAATATCAGAGATACTATACCTCTTACCTCCTATTGATCAGAGATACTATATCTCTTACCATATAGATCAGAGATACTATACCTCTTACAATATAAATCAGAGATACTATACCTCTTACCATATAGATCAGAGATACTATTCCTTTTCCTATATACATCAGAGATACCATACCTCTTACCATATAGATCAGAGAACTATACCTCTTACCCCCTATAGATCAGAGATACTATACCTCTTACAATATAAATCAGAGATACTATACCTCTTACCATATAGATCAGAGATACTATTCCTTTTCCTATATACATCAGAGATACTATACCTCTTACCATATAGATCAGAGATACTATACCTCTTACCATATAGATCAGAGAACTATACCTCTTACCCCCTATAGATCAGAGATACTATACCTCTTACAATATAAATCAGAGATACTATACCTCTTACCATATAGATCAGAGATACTATTCCTTTTCCTATATACATCATAGATACTATACCTCTTACCATATAGATCAGAGATACTATACCTCTTACCCCCTATAGATCAGAGATACTATACCTCTTGCCCCCAATAGATCTGAGATACTATACCTCTTACTATATATATCAGAGATACTATACCTCTTACCATATAGATCAGAGATACTATACCTCTTACTATATAGATCAGAGATACTATACATCTTACTATATAGATCAGAGATACTATACCTTTTACCATATAGATCAGAGATACTAAACCTCTTACAAAATAGTTCAGAGATACCATACCTCTTACCATATAGATCAGAGAAACTATACCTCTTACCATATAGATCAGAGATACTAAACCTCTTACAAAATAGTTCAGAGATACCATACCTCTTACCATATAGATCAGAGAAACTATACCTCTTACTATATAGATCAGAGATACTATATCTCTTACCATATAGATCAGAGATACTATACCTCTTGCCATATAGATCAGAGATTCTATTCCTCTTACCATATAGATCAGAGATACTATACCTCTTATAGATCAGAGATACGATACCTCTTACCATATAGATCAGAGATACTATACCTCTTACTATATAGACCAGAGATACTATACCTCTTACCATATAGATCAGAGATACTATACCTCTTACTGTATAGATCAGAGATAATGTACCTCCTACTATAAAGATCAGAGATACTATACCTCTTACCATATAGATCAGATATACTATACATCTTACTATAAAGATCAGAGATACGATACCTCTTACTATATAGATCAGAGATACTATACCTCTTACTATATAGATCAGAGATACTAAACCTCCTACCATATAGATCGGAGATACAAAACCTCTTACTATATAGATCAGAGATACTATACCTCTTACCCGCTATAGATCAGAGATACAATACCTCTTACCCCCAATAGATCAGAGATACTAAACATTTTACCCCCTATAGATCTGAGATACTATACCTCTTACTATATATATATCAGAGATACTATACCTCTTACCATATAGATCAGAGATACTACACCTCTTACTATATAGATCAGAGACACTATACCTCTTACTATATAGATCAGAGATACTATACCTCTTACTATATAGATCCGAGATACTATACCTCTTACCCCCTATAGATCAGAGATACAAAACCTCTTACCATATAGATCAGAGATACTATACCTCTCACCATATAGATCAGAGATACTATACCTCTTACCATATAGATCAGAGATACTACACCTCTTACTATTTAGATCAGAGACACTATACCTCTTACTATATAGATCAGAGACACTATACCTCTTACTATATAGATCCGAGATACTATACCCCTTACTATATAGATCAGAGATACAAAACCTCTTACCATATAGATCAGAGATACTATACCTCTCACCATATAGATCAGAGATACTATACCTCTTACCTCATATAGATCAGAGATACTATACCTCTTACCATATAGATCAGAGATACTATACCTCTTACCATATAGATCAGATATACTATAACTCTTACCCCCAATAGATCAGAGATACTATACATTTTACCATATAGATCAGAGATACTATACCTCTTACTATATAGATCAGAGATACTATACCTCTCACCCCCTATAGATCAGAGATACTATACCTCTCACCTCCTATAGATCAGAGATACTATACCTCTCACCCCTATAGATCAGAGATACTATACCTCTTACTATAAAATATCAGAGATACTATACCTCTTACCATATAGATCAGAGATACTATACCTCTTACCATAGAGATCAGAGATACTATACCTCTTACCCCCTATAGATCAGAGATACTATACCTCTCACCTCCCATAGATCAGAGATACTATAACTCCTACTATATAGATCAGAGATACTATACCTCTTACTATAAATATCAGAGATACTATACCTCTTACCTCCTATAGATCAGAGATACTATATCTCTTACCATATAGATCAGAGATACTATACCTCTTACAATATAAATCAGAGATACTATACCTCTTACCATATAGATCAGAGATACTATTCCTTTTCCTATATACATCAGAGATACCATACCTCTTACCATATAGATCAGAGAACTATACCTCTTACCCCCTATAGATCCGAGATACTATACCTCTTACAATATAAATCAGAGATACTATACCTCTTACCATATAGATCAGAGATACTATTCCTTTTCCTATATACATCAGAGATACTATACCTCTTACCATATAGATCAGAGATACTATACCTCTTACCATATAGATCAGAGAACTATACCTCTTACCCCCTATAGATCAGAGATACTATACCTCTTACAATATAAATCAGAGATACTATACCTCTTACCATATAGATCAGAGATACTATACATTTTACCCCCTATAGATCAGAGATACTATACCTCTTACAATATAAATCAGAGATACTATACCTCTTACCATATAGATCAGAGATACTATTCCTTTTCCTATATACATCAGAGATACTATACCTCTTACCATATAGATCAGAGATACTATACCTCTTACTATATTGATCAGAGATACAATACCTCTTACCCCCTATAGATCAGAGATACTATACCTCTTGCCCCCAATAGATCTGAGATACTATACCTCTTACTATATATATCAGGGATACTATACCTCTTACCATATAGATCAGAGATACTACACCTCTTACTATATAGATCAGAGATACTATACCTCTTACTATATAGATCAGAGATACTATACATCTTACTATAAAGATCAGAGATACTATACCTCTTACTATATAGATCAGAGACACTATACCTCTTACCATATAGATCAGAGATACTATGCCTCTTACTATATAGATCAGAGACACTATACCTCTTACCATATAGATCAGAGATACTATGCCTCTTACTATAAAGATCAGAGATACTATATCTCTTACTATATAGATCAGAGATACTATACCTCTTACCATATAGATCAGAGAAACTGTACCTCTTACTATATAGATCAGAGATACTATATCTCTTACCATATAGATCAGAGATACTATACCTCTTGCCATATAGATCAGAGATTCTATTCCTCTTACCATATAGATCAGAGATACTATACCTCTTATAGATCAGAGATACGATACCTCTTACCATATAGATCAGAGATACTATACCTCTTACTATATAGACCAGAGATACTATATCTCTTACCATATAGATCAGAGATACTATACCTCTTACTATATAGATCAGAGATACTGTACCTCCTACTATAAAGATCAGAGATACTATACCTCTTACTATATAGATCAGAGATACTATACATCTTACTATAAAGATCAGAGATACGATACCTCTTACTATATAGATCAGAGATACAATACCTCTTACTATATAGATCAGAGATACTAAACCTCCTACCATATAGATCGGAGATACAAAACCTCTTACTATATAGATCAGAGATACTATACCTCTTACCCGCTATAGATCAGAGATACAATACCTCTTACCCCCAATAGATCAGAGATACTATACATTTTACCCCCTATAGATCTGAGATACTATACCTCTTACTATATATATATCAGAGATACTATACCTCTTACCATATAGATCAGAGATACTACACCTCTTACTATATAGATCAGAGACACTATACCTCTTACTATATAGATCAGAGACACTATACCTCTTACTATGTAGATCCGAGATACTATACCCCTTACTATATAGATCAGAGATACAAAACCTCTTACCATATAGATCAGAGATACTATACCTCTCACCATATAGATCAGAGATACTATACCTCTTACCATATAGATCAGAGATACTACACCTCTTACTATTTAGATCAGAGACACTATACCTCTTACTATATAGATCAGAGACACTATACCTCTTACTATATAGATCCGAGATACTATACCCCTTACTATATAGATCAGAGATACAAAACCTCTTACCATATAGATCAGAGATACTATACCTCTCACCATATAGATCAGAGATACTATACCTCTTACCTCATATAGATCAGAGATACTATACCTCTTACCATATAGATCAGAGATACTATACCTCTTACCATATAGATCAGATATACTATACCTCTTACCCCCAATAGATCAGAGATACTATACATTTTACCCCCTATAGATCTGAGATACTATACCTCTTACAATATATATCAGAGATACTATACCTCTTACCATATAGATCAGAGATACTACACCTCTTACTATATAGATCAGAGATACTATACCTCTTACTATATAGATCAGAGATACTATACATCTTACTATAAAGATCAGAGATACTATACCTCTTACTATATAGATCAGAGACACTATACCTCTTACCATATAGATCAGAGATACTATACCTCTTACTATATAGATCAGAGATACTAAACCTCTTACCATATAGATCAGAGATACTACACCTCTTACTATATAGATCAGAGATACTATACCTCTTACCATATAGATCAGAGATACTACACCTCTTACTACTTTAAACAATGCTACCTAATATAATGTTTACATACCCTACATTATTCATATAGCTAAGAGATACTATACCTCTTACCTCATATAGATCAGAGATACTATACCTCTTACCTCATATAGATCAGAGATACTATACCTCTTACCTCATATAGATCAGAGATACTATACCTCTTACCATATAGATCAGAGATACTATACCTTTTACCCCCTATAGATCTGAGATACTATACCTCTTACTATATATATCAGAGATACTATACCTCTTACCATATAGATCAGAGATACTACACCTCTTACTATATAGATCAGAGATACTATACATCTTACTATATAGATCAGAGATACTATACCTCTTACCATATAGATCAGAGACACTATACCTCTTACTATATAGATCCGAGATACTATACCCCTTACTATATAGATCAGAGATACTATACCTCTTACCATATAGATCAGAGATACTATACCTCTTACCATATAGATCAGAGATACTATACCTCTTACTATATAGATCAGAGATACTAAACCTCTTACTATATAGATCAGAGATACTATAGCTCTATACCTCTTACCATATACATCAGAGATACTATACCTCTTACTAAATAGATCAGAGGGACTATACAGTAAGACAATGGCGTATGAGAACTAGAGAACTCTCTCTTCCTCCCTCATTTACATTTTTCTTCATTTACCTGCCAAGCCCTACCCACCATCCCTCTCTCCCTCATTCCTTAGAGAATATCCCTCCCTCCCTCCATCCCTACAGTATCTCTCTTTCTCCCTCCATCCCTACAGTATCTCTCTTTCTCCCTCCATCCCTACAGTATAACTCTCTCTCCCTCCATCCCTACAGTATCTCTCTCTCCCTCCCTCCATCCCTACAGTATATCCCTCCCTCCCTGCATCCCTACAGTATCTCTCTCTCCCTCCCTCCATCCCTCTAGTATCTCCCTCCCTCCCTCATCCCTACAGTATCTCTCTCTCCCTCCCTCTATCCCTACAGTATCTCTCTCCCTCCCTCCATCCCTACAGTATCTCTCTCTCCCTCCCTCAATCCCTACAGTATCTCTCTCTCCCTCCCTACATCCCTACAGTATCTCTCTCTCCCTCCCTCCATCCCTACAGTATCTCCCTCCCTCCCTCCATCCCTACAGTATCTCTCTCCCTCCCTCCATCCCTACAGTATCTCTCCCCTCCCTCCATCCCTACAGTAGCTCTCTCTCCCTCCCTCAATCCCTACAGTATCTCTCTCTCCCTCCCTCCATCCCTACAGTATCTCTCTCCCTCCCTCCATCCCTACAATATCTTCCTCCCTCCATCCCTACAGTATCTCCCTCCCTCCATCCCTAGAGTATCTCTCTCCCTCCCTCCATCCCTACAGTATCTCTCTCTCCCTCCCTCCATCCCTACAGTATATCTCTCTCCCTCCCTCCATCCCTACAGTATCTCCCTCCCTCCATCCCTACAGTATCTCTCTCCCTCCCTCCACCCCTACAGTACCTCTCTCCCTCCCTCCATCCCTACAGTATCTCTCTCCCTCCCTCCATCCCTACAGTATCTCTCTCCCTCCCTCCATCCCTACAGTATCTCTCTCCCTCCCTCCATCCCTACAGTATCTCTCTCTCCCTCCCTCAATCCCTACAGTATCTCTCTTTCTCCCTCCATCCCTATAGTATCTCTCTCTCTCCCTCCATCCCTACAGTATCTCTCTCTCCCTCCCTCCCTACAGTATCTCCCTCCCTCCCTGCATCCCTACAGTATCTCTCTCTCCCTCCCTCCATCCCTACAGTATCTCCCTCCCTCCATCCCTACAGTATCTCTCTCTCACTCCCTCTATCCCTACAGTATCTCTCTCCCTCCCTCCATCCCTACAGTATCTCTCTCTCCCTCCCTCAATCCCTACAGTATCTCTCTCTCCCTCCCTACATCCCTACAGTATCTCTCTCTCCCTCCCTCCATCCCTACAGTATCTCCCTCCCTCCCTCCATCCCTACAGTATCTCTCTCCCTCCCTCCATCCCTACAGTATCTCTCTTCCTCCCTCCATCCCTACAGTAGCTCTCTCTCCCTCCCTCAATCCCTACAGTATCTCTCTCTCCCTCCCTCCATCCCTACAGTATCTCTCTCCCTCCCTCCATCCCTACAATATCTTCCTCCCTCCATCCCTACAGTATCTCCCTCCATCCCTACAGTATCTCTCTCCCTCCCTCCATCCCTACAGTATCTCTCTCTCCCTCCCTCCATCCCTACAGTATATCTCTCTCCCTCCTTCCATCCCTACAGTATCTCCCTCCCTCCATCCCTACAGTATCTCTCTCCCTCCCTCCACCCCTACAGTACCTCTCTCCCTCCCTCCATCCCTACAGTATCTCTCTCCCTCCCTCCATCCCTACAGTATCTCTCTCTCTCCCTCCCTCCATCCCTACAGTATCTCTCTCCCTCCCTCCATCCCTACAGTATCTCTCTCCCTCCCTCCATCCCTACAGTATCTCTCTCCCTCCCTCCATCCCTACAGTATCTCTCTCTCCCTCCCTCCATCCCTACAGTATCTCTCTCTCCCTCCCTCCATCCCTACAGTATCTCTCTCCCTCCCTCCCTACAGTATCTCTCTCACTCCCTCCATCCCTACAGTATCTCTCTCCCTCCCTCCATCCCTACAGTATATCTCACTCTCCCTCCCTCCATCCCTACAGTATCTCTCTCTCCCTCCCTCCCTCCATCCCTACAGTATCTCTCTCCCTCCCTCCATCCCTACAGTATCTCTCTCCCTCCCTCCCTACAGTATCTCTCTCCCTCCCTCCATCCCTACAGTATCTCTCTCCCTCCCTCCATCCCTACAGTATCTCTCTCCCTCCCTCCATCCCTACAGTATCTCTCTCCCTCCCTCCCTACAGTATCTCTCTCCCTCCCTCCATCCCTACAGTATCTCTCTCCCTCCCTCCATCCCTACAGTATATCTCTCTCTCCCTCCCTCCATCCCTACAGTATCTCTCTCCCTCCCTCCATCCCTACAGTATCTCTCTACCTCCCTCCATCCCTACAGTATCTCTCTCCCTCCCTCCCTACAGTATCTCTCTCCCTCCCTCCATCCCTACAGTATCTCTCTCCCTCCCTCCATCCCTACAGTATCTCTCTCCCTCCCTCCATCCCTACAGTATCTCTCTCCCTCCCTCCCTACAGTATCTCTCTCCCTCCCTCCATCCCTACAGTATCTCTCTCCCTCCCTCCATCCCTACAGTATATCTCTCTCTCCCTCCCTCCATCCCTACAGTATATCTCACTCTCCCTCACTCCATCCCTACAGTATCTCTCTCTCCCTCCCTCCCTCCATCCCTACAGTATCTCTCTCCCTCCCTCCATCCCTACAGTATCTCTCTCCCTCCCTCCCTACAGTATCTCTCTCCCTCCCTCCATCCCTACAGTATCTCTCTCCCTCCCTCCATCCCTACAGTATCTCTCTCCCTCCCTCCATCCCTACAGTATCTCTCTCCCTCCCTCCCTACAGTATCTCTCTCCCTCCCTCCATCCCTACAGTATCTCTCTCCCTCCCTCCATCCCTACAGTATATCTCTCTCTCCCTCCCTCCATCCCTACAGTATCTCTCTCTCCCTCCCTCCCTCCATCCCTACAGTATCTCTCTCTCCCTCCATCCCTACAGTATCTCTCTCTCCCTCCCTCCATCCCTACAGTATGTCTCTCTCTCCCTCCCTCCATCCCTACAGTATCTCTCTCTCTCTCCCTCCATCCCTACAGTATCTCTCTCTCCCTCCCTCCATCCCTACAGTATCTCTCTCTCCCTCCCTCCATCCCTACAGTATCTCTCTCTCCCTCCCTCAATCCCTACAGTATCTCCCTCCCTCCCTACAGTATCTCTCTCCCTCCCTCAATCCCTACAGTATCTCTCTCCCTCCCTCCATCCCTACAGTATCTCTCTCTCCCTCCCTCCATCCCTACAGTATCTCTCTCTCCCTCCCTCCATCCCTACAGTATCTCTCTCTCCCTCCCTCCATCCCTACATTATCTCTCTCCCTCCCTCCCTCCATCCCTACAGTATCTCTCTCTCCCTCCCTCCCTCCATCCCTACAGTATCTCTCTCCCTCCTCCCATTCCTAAAGTATCTCTCTCCCTCCCTCCATTCCTAAAGTATCTCTCTCCCTCCCTCCATCCCTACAGTATCTCTCTCCCTCCATTCCTAAAGTATCTCTCTCCCTCCCTCCATCCCTACAGTATCTCTCTCTCCCTCCCTCCATCCCTACAGTATATCTCTCCCTCCCTCCTTCCCTACAGTATCTCTCTCCCTCCCTCCATCCCTACAGTATCTCTCTCCCTCCATTCCTAAAGTATCTCTCTCCCTCCCTCCATCCCTACAGTATCTCTCTCTCCCTCCCTCCATCCCTACAGTATATCTCTCCCTCCCTCCATCCCTACAGTATCTCTCTCTCTCCCTTCCTCCATCCCTACAGTATCTCTCTCCCTCCCTCCATCCCTACAGTATCTCTCTCCCTCCCTCCATCCCTACAGTATCTTTTTCTCTCCCTCCTATTCCTCCATCTTAGCAGAGAATGCTGGTTGAGGATTAAGTTTCTAGTGAAGCAGAACCTGCCTGGTCTAGCCCTCGTTATGTTCTGTTATGAGCAGCTCATTATACACGTCCCATCAGTCCAACAGAGAACCCTGCTAATAAACACTGTGCTGAAGTAGACTTAGTCATCCAACAGACTTTTTCATAAAACCTACTCCATGGATACCCGGTCACAACCTACTCCATGGATACCCGGGCACAACCTACTCCATGGATACCCGGGCACAACCTACTCCATGGATACCCGGGCACAACCTACTCCATGGATACCCTGGCACAACCTACTCCATGGATACCCGGGCACAATCTACCCCATGGATACCCGGGCACAACCTACTCCATGGATACCCGGGCACAACCTACTCCATGGATACCCGGGCACAATCTACCCCATGGATACCCGGGCACAATCTACCCCATGGATACCCAGGCACAACCTACCCCATGGATACCCGGGCACAACCTACTCCATGGATACCCGGGCACAACCTACCCCATGGATACCCGGGCACAACCTACTCCATGGATACCCGGACACAACCTACTCCATGGATACCCGGGTACAACCTACTCCATGGATACCCGGGCACAACCTACTCCATGGATACCCGGGCACAACCTACTCCATGGATACCCGGGCACAACCTACTCCATGGATACCCGGGTACAACCTACTCCATGGATACCCGGGCACACACAAACAGACACTCATAAACACACACTGTGCTGCCATCCATCACTCATCGAATCCATGGAGGCTGCAATAAGCCTGCTTAGCTCAGGGCACTGCGCATATTAGTGTGTGTGTGTGTGTGTGTGTGTGTGTGTGTGTGTGTGTGTGTGTGTGTGTGTGTGTGTGTGTGTGTGTGTGTGTGTGTGTGTGTGTGTGTGTGTGTGTGTGTGGTGTATACAGTAACCGCGATGCTATCTCTCACTAAATGTTTTATTGTCCTGGACATCCCTCCTACACACTTGCTAATAGTGTGCTAAATCACAGCTGGCAGTAGGGACCATATATACTGTCATGCCCTACATTTGACCACAGCCCTATGGAACCCTGAATAGGGAATAGGGAACAGGAAATATGGAACAGGGAATAGGGAATAGGGAACAGGGAACAGGGAATAGGGAATAGGGAACAGGTAACTGTGAACTGTGAACAGTGAATAGGGAACAGGGAATAGGGAACAGGGAACAGGGAATAGGGAATAGTATACAGGGAAAAGGGAATAGGGTACCATTTAGGACACATCGCCAGTCTGACTGCAGAAGCCTGGAGTCTCTAACCACAACAACAACTGTGAAGTAATTTGTTTATGATGGAATATGAAATTCCATTTAGTGTATTGGTTATCATTGTAATGGAATCGTTCAGTGATGCGACCAAATAATAAGATAGACTCAAATCAGCTTTGTGTCGTTTCCCTGAAACGCATGGCTGACTGTATGTCTTGGATAAAAGCATCTGCTAAGATGCCATGTTATTGACACATAATGCCCCACTATATAATATGAAGACACCATGTTATTGACACATAATGACCCACTATATAATATGAAGACACCATGTTATTGACATTACACTACAGCCACATAGATATCCATACCCCTGGGGGTAGGAGAGGAGAGGAGAGGAGAGGAGAGGAGAGGAGAGGAGAGGAGAGGAGAGGAGAGGAGAGGAGAGGAGAGGAGAGGAGAGGAGAGGAGAGGAGAGGAGAGGAGAGGAGAGGAGAGGAGAGGAGAGGAGAGGAGAGGAGAGGAGAGGAGAGGAGAGGAGAGAGGAGGAAAGTAGAGGAGAGAGTAGAGGAGAGAGTAGAGGAGAGAGTAGAGTAAGTACCCTGAGAGAAGGGCTCTGTTCTGTCCTCTGTAGTACCCTTAGAGAAGGGGTCTGTTCTGACCTCTGTAGTACCCTTAGAGAAGGGGTGTAGTACCCTTAGAGAAGGGGTCTGTTCTGACCTCTGTAGTACCCTTAGAGAAGGGGTGTAGTACCCTTAGAGAAGGGGTCTGTTCTGACCTCTAGTACCCTTAGAGAAGGTGTGTAGTACCCTTAGAGAAGGGGTCTGTTCTGACCTCTGTAGTACCTTTAGAGAAGGGGTCTGTTCTGACCTCTGTAGTACCCTTAGAGAAGGGGTGTAACCCTTAGAGAAGGGGTGTAGTACCCTTAGAGAAGGGGTGTAGTACCCTGAGCAGATCTCCTGGTTCTCTATGTAACACACTGGAAACAGTGACAAAGCAACACAAACGTATTTGCAGTAGATGCAGCCAAAGACTCTTATTCTCTTTTACAATAATGACTCTTATTCTCTTTTAAAATAATGATTTTTATTTTGTACAGTTGGGAAAGTAAATATGATTGTTAAAAACATGCACTTTTATGAGGATAATTATCTCATTTAAAAAAAAAAGTTTTACAATCACCTCTGATTGGCAGAGCAGGAAACAGACAGAACGAGTTCCTGTTAAAGTTCTCTAGACACTAAGCTTCAATAGATCCATAACGTACAGCCTTCGGAAAGTATTCACACCCCTTGACTTTTTCCATATTTTTGTTGTGTTTACAGCCTGAATTTAAATTGGATTAAATTGAGATTTTGTGTCATACATAATACCCCATAAGGTCAAAGTGGAATTATGTTTTTGTTTTTTATTTTTACAAATTAAATATATATGAAAAGTCAATACTGGAATAATTCAACCCCCTTTGTTATGACGAGCCTAAATAAGTTCAGCAGTAAGAATGTGCTCAACAAGTCACATGATCAGTTGCATGAACTCGCTGTGTAATAATAGTGTTTAACATGATTTTTGAATGACTACCTCATCTCTGTACCCCACACGTACAAGTATCTGTAAGGCCCCTCAGTCGAGCAATGAATTTCAAACACAGATTCAACCACAAAGACCATGGAGGTTTTCCAATGCCTCACAGAGAAGGGCTCCTATTGGTAGATGGGTAAAAAAAAAAATAAGACATTGAATATCCCCATTGAGCATGGTGAAGTTATTAATTACACTTTGGATGGTGTATCAATACACCCAGTCACTACAAAGATACAGGCGTCCTTCCTAACTCAGTTGCCGGAGAGGAAGGAAACTGCTCAGGGATTTCACCATAAGGCCAATGGTGACTTTAAAACAGTTACAGAGTTTAATGGCTGTGATGGGAGAAAACTGAGGATGGATCAACAACATTGTAGTTACTCCACAATACTAACCTAAATGACAGAGTTTAATGGCTGTGATGGGAGAAAACTGAGGATGGATCAACAACATTGTAGTTACTCCACAATACTAACCTAAATGACAGAGTTTAATGGCTGTGATGGGAGAAAACTGAGGATGGATCAACAACATTGTAGTTACTCCACAATACTAACCTAAATGACAGAGTTTAATGGCTGTGATGGGAGAAAACTGAGGATGGATCAACAACATTGTAGTTACTCCACAATACTAACCTAAATGACAGAGTTTAATGGCTGTGATGGGAGAAAACTGAGGATGGATCAACAACATTGTAGTTACTCCACAATACTAACCTAAATGACAGAGTTTAATGGCTGTGATAGGAGAAAACTGAGGATGGATCAACAACATTGTAGTTACTCCACAATACTAACCTAAATGACAGAGTTTAATGGCTGTGATAGGAGAAAACTGAGGATGGATCAACAACATTGTAGTTACTCCACAATACTAACCTAAATGACAGAGTTTAATGGCTGTGATGGGAGAAAACTGAGGATGGATCAACAACATTGTAGTTACTCCACAATACTAACCTAAATGACAGAGTTTAATGGCTGTGATGGGAGAAAACTGAGGATGGATCAACAACATTGTAGTTACTCCACAATACTAACCTAAATGACAGAGTTTAATGGCTGTGATGGGAGAAAACTGAGGATGGATCAACAACATTGTAGTTACTCCACAATACTAACCTAAATGACAGAGTTTAATGGCTGTGATGGGAGAAAACTGAGGATGGATCAACAACATTGTAGTTACTCCACAATACTAACCTAAATGACAGAGTTTAATGGCTGTGATGGGAGAAAACTGAGGATGGATCAACAACATTGTAGTTACTCCACAATACTAACCTAAATGACAGAGTTTAATGGCTGTGATAGGAGAAAACTGAGGATGGATCAACAACATTGTAGTTACTCCACAATACTAACCTAAATGACAGAGTTTAATGGCTGTGATAGGAGAAAACTGAGGATGGATCAACAACATTGTAGTTACTCCACAATACTAACCTAAATGACAGAGTTTAATGGCTGTGATGGGAGAAAACTGAGGATGGATCAACAACATTGTAGTTACTCCACAATACTAACCTAAATGACAGAGTTTAATGGCTGTGATGGGAGAAAACTGAGGATGGATCAACAACATTGTAGTTACTCCACAATACTAACCTAAATGACAGAGTTTAATGGCTGTGATGGGAGAAAACTGAGGATGGATCAACAACATTGTAGTTACTCCACAATACTAACCTAAATGACAGAGTTTAATGGCTGTGATAGGAGAAAACTGAGGATGGATCAACAACATTGTAGTTACTCCACAATACTAACCTAAATGACAGAGTTTAATGGCTGTGATAGGAGAAAACTGAGGATGGATCAACAACATTGTAGTTACTCCACAATACTAACCTGAATGTTCCTGAGTGGCATAGTAACAGTTTTGACTTAAATCTACTTGAAAATCAACGGCAAGACGTGGAAATGGTTATCTACCAATGGTCAACAGCCAATTGGACAGAGCTTGAAGATTGTTGAAAAGAATAATGGGTGTGGAAAGCTCTTAAAGACTTCTCCAGAAAGACTGACAGCTGTAATTGATGTCAACAGTGCTTCTACAAAGTATTGACTTAGAGGTGTGAATACTTATGTAAATAAGATATTTCTGTATTTATTAATTTTTTTAAATTGCTACAATTTCTAAAAACATAATTTTCACTCTGCTGTTATTTGAGAAAAAATATATTTAATCCATTCAGAATTCAGGCAACAACAAACAACAACAAACAACCACAAACAACAACAAACAACAACAAACAACAACAAACAACAACCAACAACAACAAACAACAACAAACAACAACAAACAACAACAAAATGTGGAATAAGGGAATCATTTCTGAAGTCACAGTATGTACAGGTACATTAGAAAACACATGTTTATGTTGTGCCTCTTTGGTGGGAAAAGTCTCTAAAACAGAATACATGTTTACATTTTTTTTTTTTTTATGTTAATACCCCTTTTTCTCTCTAATTTCGTGGTAACCAATTGGTAGTTACAGTCTTGTCTCATCGCTGCAATTCCTGTATGGACTCAGGAGAGGTGAAGGTCGGGAGCTGTGCTTCCTCTGATACACAACCCGAACAAGCCTCACTGCTTCTTGACACAATGCCCACTTAACACGGAAACCAGCCGCACCAACGTGTCGGAGGAAACACCGTACACCTGGCGGCCGTGTCAGCGTGCACTGCACCCGGCCCACCACAGGAGTCGCTAGAGCGCGATGGGACAAGGACATCCCAAACCCTTCCCGAACCCGGACGACGCTAGGCCAATTGCACGCCGCCCCATGGGTCTCCCAGTCGCGGGCCGGCTCCGACAGAGACTGGACTCGACCCCAGAATCTCTAGTGGCACGGCTAACACAGCAACGCAGTGCCTTAGACCACTGCACCACTCGGGAGGCCAACAGAATACATTTTTTGAGAAAAATGTCCATCAATCAAACATTTCTAAAATCGCCACTCAAATAACGTATTCCAACTGTCTGTCAAACTTCATTATTCGCTCATCTGTCAGTAATTTAGTCAGTCAGGGTGATGTCATCAGTCGCTTCCCCTTTGAAATCATCAGCTATCGCAGCTGTTATCCCTCAGAAGCCTGCGGGTCGAACCATCATGGTCGTCATGGTCGCCATGAGGCTGGCGCCCTTCCAGTAGTACCACTTGATGCCGTTGTAACGGACCACGTTGGAGACGCCAGCGTAGTAGATACCGTTCAGGTTGGAGGGACCACACGCCTCAAACCACCAACCTAGTGGAGAGGTAAGAGGTCAGGGATTAGAGGTCAGGGGTCAGGAAGAGAGAAAGGGCAGAGTGACCACACGCCTCAAACCCCCAACCTAGTGGAGAGGGGAGAGGTCACGGGTTAGAGGTCAGGTGTCAGGAAGAGAGAGGGCCACAGTGGTTTGAGTAGGTGGTTTGAGGACCACAGAGATGGCAGAGGGACCACGCGCCTCAAACCACCGACCTAGTGGAGAGGGCAGAGGTCAGAACCTAGTGGAGAGGTCAGGGGTTAGAGGTCAGGACCTAGTGGATAGAGAATGGAACAAAGAGGGAAAAGCGGGTAGTGTGGTCAAAAGGTCAAAGGTCATAAAAAGTGATTTCATGTAGGTTCATGTACTACTTTACATGAGGATGAAACAGGAAGTGATGAAAATAAAGTGAGAGGAAAGATAGAACGTAGGGAAAGAGAGAAAGATGAAACAGGAAGTGAGAGGAAAGATAGAACCTAGGGAAAGAGAAAGATGAAACAGGAAGTGAGAAGAAAGATAGAAAGTAGGGAAAAAAAGAAAGATGAAACAGGAAGTGAGAAGAAAGATAGAAAGTAGGGAAAGATGAAACAGGGATCTGAATACCTCCAGAAGACATCTGAGCACACTTGCAGGAGCAGCGGTCGTTGTCTCGGTCCTTGGTGCTGAACTGGGTCCCATGCTGGGTCAGACTACTGGTGCGACCAGCGGTACCACTGAACCCCTGGGCATGGAGACTGGGAGAGGGAACGGACCAGAACTGTCAACACATAGGGCGCGTTTTCCAGACCCAGATTAAGTCAGTTCAAATCAAATCAAAGCGTACACATATTTGCAGATGTTATCGTAGGTGCAGCTAAATGCTTGTGTTCCTAGCTCCAACAGCTTCGTAATACCAACAAGTATGAACCATGACTAGAATACAGTCTATAAAATGGGTAAAACAGTATGTAAACAGGATTAAAGTGACCAGTGTTCCATGACTCTATGTGCATAGGGCAGCAGTCTCTAAGGTGCAGGGTAGAGTACCGGGTGGAAGCCGGCTAGAAAAGTGGTTAAGGTTCAGGTCAGGGTACTTGGCGGAGGCCGGCTAGTGGAGACTGTTTAACAGTCTGATGGGCTGGAGATGGGAAAAGGAAGAGGTCGGCTAGTGGAGACTGTTTAACAGTCTGATGGGCTGGAGATGGGAAAAGGAAGAGGTCGGCTAGTGGAGACTGTTTAACAGTCTGATGGGCTGGAGATGGGAAAAGGAAGAGGTCGGCTAGTGGAGACTGTTTAACAGTCTGATGGGCTGGAGATCGAAGCTGATTTTAGACTACCTTTACTCCACACACAGAGACTCATACAAATCTCTCCCTCATCATCCATTTGGCAAATCTGACCATAACTTTATCCTCCTGATTCCTGCGTTACAAACAAAAATCTCAAACAGGAAGTACCATTGATTCGCTCAATACAGAAGTGGTCCGATGAAATTGTTGCTAAGCTACAGGACTGTTTCGCTAGCACAGACTGGAATATGTTCTGGGATTCATCCGCACTGATCTAAAGGCTTGAGCTGCTGTTTTAAGGAACAGGAGACTAATCTGAACAATTATAATAAATCCTGCTGCACCCTTTGACAAACCATCAAACAGGCAAAGAATCAATACAGGACAAAAATCTAATTTGAATCCTACTACACTTGTTCTGACACTCGACGGATGTGGCAGGGCTTGCAAACTATCATGGTGTAGAAAGGGAAACCCAGCCGTGAGCTGCCCAGTGACGTGAGCCGACCAGATGAGCTAAATGCCTTCTATGCTTACTTCCGAGGCAAGCAACACTGAACCATAGATGACAGCACCAGCCATTCCGGACGACTGTGTGATCACTGATGTGAGTAAGCCCTTTAAACAGGTTAACATTCACAAGGCCGCAGGGCAACCAGCACATGTACTCAGAACATGCGCTGACCAGCTGGTCTTCACTGACATTTTCATCCTCTCCCTGACCCAGTATGTAATACCTACATGTTTCAAGCAAACCACCATAATCCCTGTGTCCAAGAATGCAAAAGTAACCTGCCTAAATGGCTATTGTCCTGTAGCACTCACATATGTAGCATGAAATGCTTTGAAAGGCTGGTCATGGCTCACATCAACACCATCATCCCAGACACCCTGTATCCACTCCAATTTACATAGCGCCCCAACAGAACCACAGATGATGCAATCTCTAGTGTACTCCACACTGCCCTTTCCCACCTGGACAAAAGGAACACCTACATGAGAATGCTGTTCATTGACTACAGCACCACAGGCCTCTGTCTGGGGAGGTCCCTAAATGAACCCAACCCTGGAGAGGAAAACCAGCGGAGAGCCAGTGTTCTCAGCATGATAATGTACCTAGCACATACTCAACGAGGTGAGATGAGTGCTGCTCAGCAGAGGTTGGCAACAGATCTGACAGCTCACCAACACCAGCACCATTCAGGGGGCTTGTCACACACAGAGGAGGATGAATACAGCGCCAACACACTGAGGATTTTAGGTCATTTAATAAGGATGGTCCTGGATCTAAATGTCTAGGTAACTTTGTAGGATTTTAGGTAATGTAAGGATAATCCTGGTTCTAAATGTCTAGGTAACTTTGTAGGATTTTAGGTAATTTTAGGATAATCCTGGATCTAAATGTCTAGGTAACGTCGTTACTCATCACAAAGAATATCACTGTGTCTCACATCAACACCATCATCCCAGACACCCTTTATCCACTCCAATTTACATACCGCCCCAACAGATCGACAGATGATGCAATCTCTATTGCACTCCACACTGCCCTTTCCCACCTGGACAAAAGGAACACCTATGTGAGAATGCTGTGCACTGACTACAGCTCAGCGTTCCACACCATGGAACCAACAGGACCCTGACCAGCGTCTACCCCCAAACCATAAGACTGATAAATAGTTAGTTAACCAATAGCTACCTAGCCTACCTGCATTGACTCTTTTGACTCATCACATATGCTGCTGTTACTGTCTATTATCTATCCTTTATCCCTACCTACAGTATACTGCTGTTACTGTCTATTATCTATCCTTTACCCCTACCTACAGTATACTGCTGTTACTGTCTATTATCTATCCTTTATCCCTACCTACAGTATACTGCTGTTACTGTCTATTATCTATCCTTTACCCCTACCTACAGTATACTGCTGTTACTGTCTATTATCTATCCTTTACCCCTACCTACAGTATACTGCTGTTACTGTCTATTATCTATCCTTTACCCCTACCTACAGTATACTGCTGTTACTGTCTATTATCTATCCTTTACCCCTACCTACAGTATACTGCGGTTACTGTCTATTATCTATCCTTTATCCCTACCTACAGTATACTGCTGTTACTGTCTATTATCTATCCTTTACCCCTACCTACAGTATACTGCGGTTACTGTCTATTATCTATCCTTTATCCCTACCTACAGTATACTGCTGTTACTGTCTATTATCTATCCTTTACCCCTACCTACAGTATACTGCGGTTACTGTCTATTATCTATCCTTTACCCCTACCTACAGTATACTGCTGTTACTGTCTATTATCTATCCTTTCCCCTACCTACAGTATACTGCTGTTACTGTCTATTATCTATCCTTTACCCCTACCTACAGTATACTGCTGTTACTGTCTATTATCTATCCTTTACCCCTACCTACAGTATACTGCTGTTACTGTCTATTATCTATCCTTTACCCCTACCTACAGTATACTGCTGTTACTGTCTATTATCTATCCTTTACCCCTACCTACAGTATACTGCTGTTACTGTCTATTATCTATCCTTTACCCCTACCTACAGTATACTGCTGTTACTGTCTATTATCTATCCTTTACCCCTATCTACAGTATACTGCTGTTACCCCTACCTACAGTTTACTGCTGTTACCCCTACCTACAGTATACTGCTGTTACCCCTACCTACAGTATACTGCTGTTACCCCTACCTACAGTATACTGCTGTTACCCCTACCTACAGTATACTGCTGTTACCCCTACCTACAGTATACTGCTGTTACCCCTACATACAGTATACTGCTGCTACTGTCTATTATCTATCCTTTACCCCTACCTACAGTATACTGCTGTTACCCCTACCTACAGTACAAGTAGTGCCCCTTGTAAATAGCCAAGTTATCATTACTCTAAAATGTATTTATTCCTTGGTTCTTATGTTCCTTTTGTTTGTCTCTGCATTGTTGGGAGGTCAGCATTTCACTGTTCGTCCACACAGGTGGTTTTTGAAGCATGTGACAAATAATATTTGATTTGATTTGACTCTCAGCCTTCCCTGCTGTGGGATGATGCATTGCATGCAGGTATCTGTAGTTTTTGTCCACTGCGTCCAATATAGAAGTGATCGTAATGGGAGCATTGCATGCTGGTACCTGTAGTTTTTGTCCTCTGCTTCTATATAGAAGTGATCGTAGTGGGAGTAGGCCTCGTTCCCCTCATCATCCTTCAGCTGCACCTGGAGACTGTACTCCTGGGAGCTGGTCAGCAGGTGGATGAGGTCATTTCCTGCCCAGTACTCTCCCGAGGGATCCCCGAAACCCTGCAAAGGGTACGGTTAGTGAAAGAGGACAAACTGAACGAAGGGTCATATGACTAACATCGCTTCCGAGGGTACAGATGACATCAACAGAGATGTGTTAAGATGTAAATGTCATTCTACCGTTGAGATGAAGAGACATGAGGGTTATTATGAGTAAACAGATACATTATTAAATGGTAATAACTTGATAACTTCTGACAATCCCTCTCTGACCTCCTACAGACTGTTAGTCCCTGTATATCTCTGACCTCCTACAGACTGTTAGTTCCTGTATATCTCTGACCTCCTACAGACTGTTAGTTCCTGTATATCTCTGACCTCCTACAGACTGTTAGTTCCTGTATATCTCTGACCTCCTACAGACTGTTAGTTCCTGTATATCTCTGACCTCCTACAGACTGTTAGTCCCTGTATATCTCTGACCTCCTACAGACTGTTAGTTCCTGTATATCTCTGACCTCCTACAGACTGTTAGTTCCTGTATATCTCTGACCTCCTACAGACTGTTAGTTCCTGTATATCTCTGACCTCCTACAGACTGTTAGTCCCTGTATATCTCTGACCTCCTACAGACTGTTAGTCCCTGTATATCTCTGACCTCCTACAGACTGTTAGTTCCTGTATATCTCTGACCTCCTACAGACTGTTAGTTCCTGTATATCTCTGACCTCCTACAGACTGTTAGTTCCTGTATATCTCTGACCTCCTACAGACTGTTAGTTCCTGTATATCTCTGACCTCCTACAGACTGTTAGTCCCTGTATATCTCTGACCTCCTACAGACTGTTAGTTCCTGTATATCTCTGACCTCCTACAGACTGTTAGTCCATGTATATCTCTGACCTCCTACAGACTGTTAGTTCCTGTATATCTCTGACCTCCTACAGACTGTTAGTTCCTGTATATCTCTGACCTCCTACAGACTGTTAGTTCCTGTATATCTCTGACCTCCTACAGACTGTTGATTCCTGTATATCTCTGACCTCCTACAGACTGTTAGTTCCTGTATATCTCTGACCTCCTACAGACTGTTAGTTCCTGTATATCTCTGACCTCCTACAGACTGTTAGTTCCTGTATATCTCTGACCTCCTACAGACCGTTAGTCCATGTATATCTCTGACCTCCTACAGACTGTTAGTCCCTGTATATCTCTGACCTCCTACAGACTGTTAGTTCCTGTATATCTCTGACCTCCTACAGACCGTTAGTCCATGTATATCTCTGACCTCCTACAGACTGTTAGTCCCTGTATATCTCTGACCTCCTACAGACTGTTAGTCCATGTATATCTCTGACCTCCTACAGACTGTTAGTTCCTGTATATCTCTGACCTCCTACAGACTGTTAGTTCCTGTATATCTCTGACCTCCTACAGACCGTTAGTCCCTGTATATCTCTGACCTCCTACAGACTGTTAGTTCCTGTATATCTCTGACCTCCTACAGACTGTTAGTTCCTGTATATCTGGTATATCTCTGACCTCCTACAGACAGTTAGTCCCTGTATATCTGGTATATCTCTGACCTCTCTGACAGTTAGTCCCTGTATATCTCTGACCTCCTACAGACTGTTAGTTCCTGTATATCTCTGACCTCCTACAGACTGTTAGTTCCTGTATATCTCTGACCTCCTACAGACTGTTAGTTCCTGTATATCTGGTATATCTCTGACCTCCTACAGACAGTTAGTCCCTGTATATCTGGTATATCTCTGACCTCTCTGACAGTTAGTCCCTGTATATCTCTGACCTCCTACAGACTGTTAGTTCCTGTATATCTCTGACCTCCTACAGACTGTTAGTTCCTGTATATCTCTGACCTCCTACAGACTGTTAGTTCCTGTATATCTCTGACCTCCTACAGACTGTTAGTTCCTGTATATCTCTGACCTCCTACAGACTGTTAGTTCCTGTATATCTCTGACCTCCTACAGACTGTTAGTTCCTGTATATCTCTGACCTCCTACAGACTGTTAGTTCCTGTATATCTCTGACCTCCTACAGACTGTTAGTTCCTGTATATCTCTGACCTCCTACAGACTGTTAGTTCCTGTATATCTCTGACCTCCTACAGACTGTTAGTTCCTGTATATCTCTGACCTCCTACAGACCGTTAGTCCATGTATATCTCTGACCTCCTACAGACCGTTAGTCCATGTATATCTCTGACCTCCTACAGACTGTTAGTCCCTGTATATCTCTGACCTCCTACAGACCGTTAGTCCATGTATATCTGGTATATCTGGTATATCTCTGACCTCCTACAGACCGTTAGTCCCTGTATATCTGGTATATCTCTGACCTCTCTGACAGTTAGTCCCTGTATATCTGGTATATCTCTGACCTCCTACAGACAGTTAGTCCCTGTATATCTGGTATATCTCTGACCTCCTACAGACAGTTAGTCCCTGTATATCTGGTATATCTCTGACCTCCTACAGACAGTTAGTCCCTGTATATCTGGTATATCTCTGACCTCCTACAGACCGTTAGTCCCTGTATATCTGGTATATCTCTGACCTACTACAGACCGTTAGTCCCTGTATATCTCTGACCTGGTCTCTGTCTGTCTCTCTTTGGTCTCTGTCTGTCAGTTCTTATTGGTTACGTGAATGTGAGAATGAGGTCTGGGAGCGTTTACTATCCGTCCAGAAGGCCTGATTTTACTCTGACGTTAAACTCCATACTCCCACGCTCTGACTGGGGCCAAATATTTATCATCCACGTGTGAAAATATTGTTCTTGAGAAAAATATATCTAAAAAGCATGTTTGTGGCGCGATCCATTTTTGACTATTCCATTTCCAAACCAAACAATTCAATCTGCTGCAGAAGGAAGTGAACCGTTTAATCAAACAGCCAAAAGCAGAGTCTCTCGTATCCTCAGACTGTGATTTAAGGATCTCAAAGAGAACCATGCATTTCCCTTCCGCGTGTCGTTTCTGTATATCATTACTATTGACGGCAGTGAGAACATCAGATCAGTTTGTGTTGAGTATTGGACAACATTGCGATTGAGTCCAAAGTGTCACCCTATTACCTATATAGTGCCCTACTTTTGACCTGAGTCCTATGGGCCACCTATGAACCCTGGTTAAAAGTAGTGCACTATATAGGGAGAAGGGTAGCATTTGGGACACAGTTGGGATTTCCCTACTACAGCAGGATCTAAAGCTGGGACAAACAGTTAACATCCTGTTAACTAGTCTCTCTAGGACCCCCGGTACTCTACATGGGATCTCTACTGGTCCTGTTAACTAGTCTCTCTAGGACCCCCCAGTACTCTACAAGGTGGGATCTCTACTGGTCCTGTTAACTAGTCTCTCTAGGACCCCCAGTACTCTACATGGGATCTCTACTGGTCCTGTTAACTAGTCTCTCTAGGACCCCCAGTACTCTACAAGGTGGGATCTCTACTGGTCCTGTTAACTAGTCTCTCTAGGACCCCCGGTACTCTACATGGGATCTCTACTGGTCCTGTTAACTAGTCTCTCAGGACCCCCAGTACTCTACATGGGATCTCTACTGGTCCTGTTAACTAGTCTCTCTAGGACCCCCAGTACTCTACATGGGATCTCTACTGGTCCTGTTAACTAGTCTCTATGACCCCCAGTACTCTACAAGGTGGGATCTCTACTGGTCCTGTTAACTAGTCTCTAGGACCCCCAGTACTCTACATGGGATCTCTACTGGTCCTGTTAACTAGTCTCTCAGGACCCCCAGTACTCTACATGGGATCTCTACTGGTCCTGTTAACTAGTCTCTAGGACCCCCAGTACTCTACATGGGATCTCTACTGGTCCTGTTAACTAGTCTCACAGGACCCCCAGTACTCTACATGGGATCTCTACTGGTCCTGTTAACTAGGTCTCTCAGGACCCCCAGTACTCTAATGGGATCTCTACTGGTCCTGTTAACTAGTCTCTCAGGACCCCCAGTACTCTACATGGGAGGGAGGGAGGGAGGAGGGAGGGAGGGAGGGAGGGAGGGAGGGAGGGAGGGAGGGAGGGAGGGAGGGAGGGAGGGAGGGAGGGAGGGAGGGAGGGAGGGAGGGCTGGCTGGATGGCTGGCTGATGTGGTGTGGTGAGTGGTGTGTAGGGATCGGACACCGTCAGGGAGGGACAGAGAGAGTGCAGGTGAAACAACAGGGAGTGTCGTAGGGGAACAAGCGGGGTGGCCTACCAAAACAACCAGGGTCATCCAAGATCACAGATCTGTCTGTATCCCACGCCTCCCCAGTCCTAAACCCTCTCCAAACCTCTCGTCCACCCCGCCTTAGATTGATTGAAACCTGCTGTCTAGTCAGAGGGATGAATCCATGACCACTGACACCCCCCCCCCCACCCCCTGATCTGACAAACTGTTATAACAACCCACCTGTGATTCAGAGACTTTGCTATCTTGATTTTGGATGAAGTCTTGTGACAAAAACAGATTCCCAAACTAAATAAATGACGTTCTCTCATACACTCTGAGAATTGTCCACGATAACACACTGAAATAAAAGTCGGACTTTATTTAAAACAAATGATGTTAGATATTTGAACGACACACAGAAAAAGACGTAAGACGTAATGTGAAAGAGTTAGACAACCCAGCCTCTGACTACTATTTCAGTGAAACAATGACCTACCAAAGAAGACTTGGTTGACATCTTGTGTTAAGTTCTAGTGAACATACCATCTTGGGTTTAAGTTCTAGTGAACATACCATCTTGGGTTTAAGTTCTAGTGAACATACCATCTTGGGTTTAAGTTCTAGTGAACATACCATCTTGGGTTTAAGTTCTAGTGAACATACCATCTTGTAATCCCTCCATCCACGGTGGAAATCCACGGCTCCGTCTCTACGATGCTGCAGCACGGTCCAGCCTCCACCTCTCGTCTTCATATCACAGAACACCTGTAGAGGTAAACCCACTTCTGGTTACAGAACACCTGTAGAGGTAAACCCACTTCTGGTTACAGAACACCTGTCGGGGTAAACCCACTTCTGGTTACAGAACCCTGTCGAGGTAAACCCACTTCTGGTTACAGAACACCTGAACAGGTAAACCCACTTCTGTTTACAGAACACCTGAACAGGTAAACCCACTTCCGGTTACAGAACACCTGAACAGGTAAACCACTTCCGGTTACAGAACACCTGAACAGGTAAAACCCACTTCCGGTTACAGAACACCTGAACAGGTAAACCCACTTCTGGTTACAGAACACCTGAACAGGTAAACCCACTTCTGTTTACAGAACACCTGAACAGGTAAAACCCACTTCTGGTTACAGAACACCTCTACAGGGCCCATGACATCTATATGAGTATCTGCTATATGTAAAGGCACAGCAATACAATAGTTAATGAATTGAGATGGTAATCCCAGTAACAGGTTTTGGGGATTCTTGCACTCCAAGAATGCATGTTTAAATTGTAAATATACAGTACCTCAATCAATGTCAGTATTCCCTGAGTCAAATCTAACCATTTCCTACCAGCTATATCAATGTCAATGTCAGGCTTTCTTAAAAATAGATTGATGTTTCAATAGTCAGTATAGGTCTACAGTCTGAAAGGCAGATTGATGTTTCAATGGTCTCTCTCTCTTTCTCTGTGTTTTCACTAGGAAGACTCTGGTCTCTCTCTCTCTCCACTAGAAGAACTCTGGTCTCTCTCTCTCTCTCTCTCTCCACTAGAAGAACTCACGTCTCTCTCTCTCTCCACTAGAAGAACTCTGGTCTCTCTCTCTCTCTCTCCACTAGAAGAACTCTGGTCTCTCTCTCTCTCTCTCCACTAGAAGAACTCTGGTCTCTCTCTCTCTCTCTCTCCACTAGAAGAACTCTGGTCTCTCTCTCTCTCTCTCTCC